>NC_139624.1:24453894-24555817 GCF_964638095.1 Poromitra crassiceps | reverse complement strand
TGATAAAGCCACACGGGTCTGCGTTTGCACCTCTCCAGCGAGAGCAAACACACCAGCTTTTCTATTGGAGAAGAGGGAACGGGGGGAGGAGAGTTTGTTTTTCTAAGTGTCACCACCAGAGATACCGCTGGGAAGACGTGAGCGCGTGTCTGCGCTATGGCATTCGTCCGACATCCAGTTTCAAAGGGCCGATACAGATGCTGGAATTTTTTCAAGATATTCTAAAATTCCAAGTCATTCCAAGTATTCAGTGTTTTGTCCAGAGTTGCACTCTTGTCAGGGTGGAAGCAGCTACAACAGCATTGAGACAGTCAAACTCTCCATTGACACCCAGGATGATGACATTCCTTTAGGTGGGTCAGCTCCTCCAGGCAGAGAGAGGCAAGTTTCATTGCAGGTTTTACTACTGCTACTACTGCATATTCATGCGTACTTGTGCAGTGGTCACATAACGCCTGGTATGGGTCTAGGGCTCAGTCTATCTGATGGGTCTAGGCTCAGTCTATCTGCATGCCTCAGTCTATCTGATGGGTCTAGCCTCAGTCTATCTGCATGCCTCATGCCTCAGTCTATCTGCATGCCTCAGTCTATCTGATGGGTCTAGCCTCAGTCTATCTGCATGCCTCATGCCTCAGTCTATCTGCATGCCTCAGTCTATCTGATGGGTCTAGCCTCAGTCTATCTGCATGCCACAGTCTATCTGATGGGTCTAGCCTCAGTCTATCTGCATGCCTCATGCCTCAGTCTATCTGATGGGTCTAGCCTCAGTCTATCTGCATGCCTCATGCCTCAGTCTATCTGATGGGTCTAGCCTCAGTCTATCTGCATGCCTCAGTCTATCTGATGGGTCTAGGCTCAGTCTATCTGCATGCCTCATGCCTCAGTCTATCTGATGGGTCTAGCCTCAGTCTATCTGCATGCCTCAGTCTATCTGATGGGTCTAGGCTCAGTCTATCTTCATGCCTCAGTCTATCTGATGGGTCTAGCCTCAGTCTATCTCCATGCCTCAGTCTATCTGATGGGTCTAGGCTCAGTCTATCTGATGGGTCTAGGCTCAGTCTATCTTCATGCCTCAGTCTATCTGATGGGTCTAGCCTCAGTCTATCTCCATGCCTCAGTCTATCTGATGGGTCTAGGCTCAGTCTATCTGATGGGTCTAGGCTCAGTCTATCTGCATGCCTCAGTCTATCTGATGGGTCATGCCCCAGTCTATCTGATGGGTCTAGGCTCAGTCTATCTGCATGCCTCAGTCTATCTGATGGGTCTAGCCTCAGTCTATCTTCATGCCTCAGTCTATCTGATGGGTCTAGCCTCAGTCTATCTGCATGCCTCATGCCTCAGTCTATCTGATGGGTCTAGCCTCAGTCTATCTGCATGCCACAGTCTATCTGATGGGTCTAGCCTCAGTCTATCTGCATGCCTCAGTCTATCTGATGGGTCTAGCCTCAGTCTATCTGCATGCCACAGTCTATCTGATGGGTCTAGCCTCAGTCTATCTGCATGCCTCATGCCTCAGTCTATCTGATGGGTCTAGCCTCAGTCTATCTGCATGCCTCATGCCTCAGTCTATCTGATGGGTCTAGCCTCAGTCTATCTGCATGCCTCATGCCTCAGTCTATCTGATGGGTCTAGGCTCAGTCTATCTGATGGGTCTAGGCTCAGTCTATCTGATGGGTCTAGCCTCAGTCTATCTTCATGCCTCAGTCTATCTGATGGGTCTAGCCTCAGTCTATCTGCATGCCTCATGCCTCAGTCTATCTGATGGGTCTAGGCTCAGTCTATCTGATGGGGCTAGGCTCAGTCTATCTGATGGGTCTAGCCTCAGTCTATCTGCATGCCTCATGCCTCAGTCTATCTGATGGGTCTAGGCTCAGTCTATCTGATGGGGCTAGGCTCAGTCTATCTGATGGGGCTAGGCTCAATCTATCTGATGGGTCTAGCCTCCGTCTATCTGCATGCCTCAGTCTATCTGATGGGTCTAGGCTCAGTCTATCTGATGGGTCTAGCCTCCATCTATCTGCATGCCTCAGTCTATCTGATGGGTCTAGGCTCAGTCTATCGGATGGGTCTAGGCTCAGTCTATCTGCATGCCTCAGTCTATCTGATGGGTCTAGGTTTCAGTCTATCTGATGGGTCTAGGCTCAGTCTATCTGATGGGTCTAGGCTCAGTCTATCTGCATGCCTCAGTCTATCTGATGGGTCTAGGCTCAGTCTATCTGATGGGTCTAGGCTCAGTCTATCTGCATGCCTGTGTGTGTGTCACTGGAAAACACCAAGCAAAGCAGAAGGGAAATACATAGGTATTTATTCGATGTTCCTCTGGCCGTCAGGTGCCACCCCTCCCGCCACCATCGCTGCCACTTTCATTTTCACTGCAGGTGACAAGTCATTACTCAGGTTTGGTGGAAAATATTGAGCCACGGTTAGAAGCGTGAGCAGGCCCGTAGCCAGGGTTTGAGAAATACCGAGGTCATTTTAGCACGGCGTGGGGGGTCCGGGGGTTAAATGTTTTTGTCCATTTTAAAGTAAAATGCTTCAATCTGGTGCACTTTGAGAGCAAAATTATAAAGAACTATGTTAGATTAATATCCTCTTTACTGTGCTGTTGCTTTACAATGATCCAAAAAAATAAATGTCTCCCCACATAATATATACCGTATTCTGCATACAGGTCACATGGCAGAATACTGCTCAATTAAATACAATGGTCCATCTACACAAACATCACTTACAGGGGAGTTACTTACCCATTCACTTCAATACAACTGTCCCCAAAGTCGAGCCCCAATGTAGTCCCAATGCAAAATTTGAACGTTGTGGTGAGTTATGTCTCATCTTCCTTCTATATAGCACACAGAGAGGAAGCAAATTGCTGCATTTCTGTTCAACTATATCATATATCATGTTCTTTATGAGGGCTTTAAAACATCAATGACAGATGAATAGATCTGTCATCTGTCTGGGGCTATTTCATTTTATTTTTTATTTTTTAAGAAAATACGGAGGTCATGACCTCTGTGTCCTCAATGGTAGCTATGGGCATGAGCGTGAGGTCATGGCCGTGCGCTGCAAAAAGTGACGCACCCTTGACAATTCCTACTCAGTCTTAAAATCCTATTTCACCTAAAACAAGTGGAAACCTCTGCTAGAGGGGTGAGGTAGGTTCACTTGCACTTCCTAAGCCTTCTGCTAGAGGGGTGAGGTAGGTTCACTTGCACTTCCTAAGCCTTCTGCTAGAGGGGTGAGGTAGGTTCACTTGCACTTCCTAAGCCTTCTGCTAGAGGGGTGAGGTAGGTTCACTTGCACTTCCTAAGCCTTCTGCTAGAGGGGTGAGGTAGGTTCACTTGCACTTCCTAATCTGTTTCACTTATTTCAGGATTTTTCTACAAACAAGTGTTGAATATCTTACAACAGAATAAAGCAGATCGCTGGTGTGGAGAAAATAACACGGCCGACCTGCATTGGAATCAACAGATCTCACCCGGCTGTCAGATGTCTTATGTGAACAAGATGGTACACATGAGACCATAAGACTCGATACCAAAGCAAACTGTTCTGATGGATATTTTCTGCAGTGTGGCGCTGTGGCGTTGGAGGTGGGGTTGCTGGAGGAATGGAAATGTACCTGCTCATATCAAGGCTTTCGTCACACCGGGCTGTTGCCAAGATACATAGATCACTTTATATTAAATTCCTTCAACTAACCTGACACACAGCTGTAAATCAGAGCATGAAAGCAACGCTAATCTCTCTCTCTCTCCGCTCTCCTCACTCTCTCCTTTCCATCCATTTTTTTAATGTCTTTCCGCCAATATGCCCCCCAAAAAATGCCTAGACTGTTTTTGCGTCTCCCGGTACGGGGGTCACCGAGGGTCAAACCACTTAACGCACTCCACTTTGCCCCCTTTTTTTTTTTTTTTCGTTTTATTTTCACCGCGATTGTCTTGATTAAGGGTGGATTCCTACTTTGACAGATGCTTTCATCCTGGTGTATAAACGATTCGGAACGAAATGTGCTCTGTTGAATTCCAAGCATTCCCCTCGATGTGTTATTTACCCGTGTGTCTGAGGTCCAATCAGCACAGCCTCTCACCTCGTTAAGGCGTAGGGGTCAATAAGTTTAGGCCTAATGAACGCTTCCAGGGGAGGAGAGCCGGTGTTTCCTCCAAGCCGTATCTGCACCTCGCACGTTTTCCTGAGCCCACACGTTTTCCATCGACGTGGCGAAGGAGACAAATTATGAGACTTTCCCTCTCAAAACATTTTCTTTCTTTCCTTATTTTCAGCGGGTGGTGCCATTCTGCTTGATTGATGAGTGAGGTTATTGTTGGATAGTGGGGTTAGACGGCTACATCAGGCCGATATTGGCCTTTTATGACCTCTGCCAAGGAGGTTATGTAGGGTAGGGGGAGTGGCTAAGTCATCTGGGTGGCAGGAGGGGGCGTGGTCAGGAAAGAGGCGGGGCTAGGGAAGAGTGGCCGTCGCTAGGGATATGAAAGTTGTTGAGAGACAGTAATCCAACGTTGATTGGCTGAAGGAGTTGTCTGTCAAGGCAAGTACACCCGCCCAACTTCCGCCCACTGCAGACACTGGGTGAAAGCTTAAGGCCAGACCGGAACGAAGCATGAAATGAAATTTGAGTTCACGTGACCGGCTGGTTTACCAGGCTATCATTCCAGTGTGATGTGGGAAGATTGTAGTCAGCAGCTTCAGGGGTTTCAGCCTGTCAAACCTGCACCGTCAAACCTGGCTCACCTTGCCTGAAGGAGCAGAGCACTTGAAGGATTTCATGTAAATGTCAACGTAAAAGAATTGAGGTGTTTGAGTTTTTGTGTCACTTGATGATTGATCATACTGTTTCAGAAGATTCCCCACTCTGCCAAGGATCAAAATCTGCAGGGAAACACTGAACATGTGTGCAGGAAAATATGCATGAAAAGGGGCGTCCCGGTAGCGGTACTTCCGGATTCGTCAGACGTTCCTACAGACACATTTGGCCGTGTCTGCGGGTGGGAAGCTGGCAGGGTATGAGTCCTGGTCACTGCACTAGTGCCTCCTATGGTCGGTTGTGGTGCCTGTTGGGGGCAATGGGAACTGGGGGGAATAGCATGATCCTCCCAGGTGCTACGTCCTGCCGGTGAAACGCCTCACTGTCAGGTGAAAAACAGTGGCTGGCGACTGCACACATGCAGCCACATGTCTCTCACTCATATCGTTGTGAACTGCCTTTCTACGTGTGGCTTGCCTTCCATAGCAACAGTAACCAAGGGGGGCAGGGCTTAGCGAAGGGTGAATTGGG
Source organism: Poromitra crassiceps (assembly GCF_964638095.1). Lineage (NCBI taxonomy): Eukaryota > Metazoa > Chordata > Actinopteri > Beryciformes > Melamphaidae > Poromitra > Poromitra crassiceps. The sequence continues at coordinate 24,550,518 of NC_139624.1, read as the reverse complement.
GAGAAAATCAGATTTTTTTTTTTGATACAAAAAGAAAATAAATGTCCACGAAAAGGGTCAAATTTAAACATATAACAATAAACAACAATAAAGTATCAATAATAAGTTATCATCAACATACAAGTCCTCGCAGGTGTTCAGTTATCATCAACATACTTATTTATTTATTTGTTTATTTGGACGGGACAGTGCAAAATTAATGAACACAGAAACCATGGAACAGATAATAAAACCTGGAACATAATAAAAGTGTAAAAATTGCCGGATTTAGCACAAGGCTAATTTCCATCCGTTCCAAAAAACATAAAACACAAGAAACATAAAACGTAAAACATAATAAAACATACATAGAACATAGGTAGCAGCAGTACACTCAAAAAATACGTAAAACATAAGTAGCAGCAATACACTCTAAAATACATAGCAGCAATTACTCTTACAAAAATAAAAATACAGTAGTAATACACAAAAAAAGAGAAGAAAGCATATTACCTGTGGACACATGACTGGTTGGTTTTCAGCCATTTTTTAAGTCTACCTTTGAAAGTGGCAAGGGTGGGGTGTCCCTTATGGAGACGGGGAGACTATTCCATGTTTGGCTGCCTTTTATTGACAGGACGTTCTGACCAAACGTGGTCAGTCTACGTTGGACCTTGCAGTCACCTCTGGTGTCTGACCTGGTGCAAAGTCCAGTGATTCTGTTTTTATGGATACAAGTCCTCCCAGGTGTTCAGTTATCAACAACATACAAGTCCTCCCAGGTGTCCAGTTATCATCAACATACAAGTCCTCCCAGGTGTCCAGTTATCATCAACATACAAGTCCTCCCAGGTGTTCAGTTATCATCAACATACAAGTCATCCCAGGTGTTCAGTTATCATCAACATACAAGTCCTCCCAGGTGTCCAGTTATCATCAACATACAAGTCCTCCCAGGTGTCCAGTTATCATCAACATACAAGTCCTCCCAGGTGTCCAGTTATCAACAACATACAAGTCCTCCCAGGTGTCCAGTTATCAACAACATACAAGTCCTCCCAGGTGTTCAGTTATCAACATACAAGTCCTCCCAGGTGTTCAGTTATCATCAACATACAAGTCCTCCCAGGTGTTCAGTTATCAACATACAAGTCCTCCCAGGTGTCCAGTTATCAACATACAAGTCCTCCCAGGTGTTCAGTTATCAACATACAAGTCCTCCCAGGTGTTCAGTTATCAACATACAAGTCCTCCCAGGTGTTCAGTTATCAACATACAAGTCCTCCCAGGTGTTCAGTTATCAACATACAAGTCCTCCCAGGTGTCCAGTTATCAACAACATACAAGTCCTCCCAGGTGTTCAGTTATCAACAACATACAAGTCCTCCCAGGTGTCCAGTTATCAACAACATACAAGTCCTCCCAGGTGTCCAGTTATCATCAACATACAAGTCCTCCCAGGTGTTCAGTTATCATCAACATACAAGTCCTCCCAGGTGTCCAGTTATCAACAACATACAAGTCCTCCCAGGTGTTCAGTTATCATCAACATACAAGTCCTCCCAGGTGTCCAGTTATCATCAACATACAAGTCCTCCCAGGTGTTCAGTTATCATCAACATACAAGTCCTCCCAGGTGTTCAGTTATCATCAACATACAAGTCCTCCCAGGTGTTCAGTTATCATCAACATACAAGTCCTCCCAGGTGTCCAGTTATCATCAACATACAAGTCCTCCCAGGTGTTCAGTTATCATCAACATACAAGTCCTCCCAGGTGTCCAGTTATCATCAACATACAAGTCATCCCAGGTGTCCAGTTATCATCAACATACAAGTCCTCCCAGGTGTCCAGTTATCATCAACATACAAGTCCTCCCAGGTGTCCAGTTATCAACAACATACAAGTCCTCCCAGGTGTCCAGTTATCAACAACATACAAGTCCTCCCAGGTGTCCAGTTATCAACAACATACAAGTCCTCCCAGGTGTCCAGTTATCATCAACATACAAGTCCTCCCAGGTGTCCAGTTATCATCAACATACAAGTCCTCCCAGGTGTCCAGTTATCATCAACATACAAGTCCTCCCAGGTGTCCAGTTATCAACAACATACAAGTCCTCCCAGGTGTTCAGTTATCATCAACATACAAGTCCTCCCAGGTGTCCAGTTATCAACAACATACAAGTCCTCCCAGGTGTTCAGTTATCAACAACATACAAGTCCTCCCAGGTGTTCAGTTATCATCAACATACAAGTCCTCCCAGGTGTCCAGTTATCAACAACATACAAGTCCTCCCAGGTGTCCAGTTATCATCAACATACAAGTCATCCCAGGTGTCCAGTTATCATCAACATACAAGTCCTCCCAGGTGTCCAGTTATCAACAACATACAAGTCCTCCCAGGTGTTCAGTTATCATCAACATACAAGTCCTCCCAGGTGTCCAGTTATCAACAACATACAAGTCCTCCCAGGTGTCCAGTTATCATCAACATACAAGTCATCCCAGGTGTCCAGTTATCATCAACATACAAGTCCTCCCAGGTGTCCAGTTATCAACAACATACAAGTCCTCCCAGGTGTTCAGTTATCATCAACATACAAGTCCTCCCAGGTGTCCAGTTATCAACAACATACAAGTCCTCCCAGGTGTTCAGTTATCAACAACATACAAGTCCTCCCAGGTGTTCAGTTATCATCAACATACAAGTCCTCCCAGGTGTCCAGTTATCAACAACATACAAGTCCTCCCAGGTGTCCAGTTATCATCAACATACAAGTCATCCCAGGTGTCCAGTTATCATCAACATACAAGTCCTCCCAGGTGTCCAGTTATCAACAACATACAAGTCCTCCCAGGTGTCCAGTTATCATCAACATACAAGTCCTCCCAGGTGTCCAGTTATCAACAACATACAAGTCCTCCCAGGTGTCCAGTTATCATCAACATACAAGTCCTCCCAGGTGTTCAGTTATCATCAACATACAAGTCCTCCCAGGTGTCCAGTTATCAACAACATACAAGTCCTCCCAGGTGTCCAGTTATCATCAACATACAAGTCCTCCCAGGTGTCCAGTTATCATCAACATACAAGTCCTCCCAGGTGTTCAGTTATCATCAACATACAAGTCCTCCCAGGTGTCCAGTTATCATCAACATACAAGTCCTGGGACAGTGTGGGGAGGATTTAACTGTCTCATTGAGCTCCTCAAATATTTCCCACGGTCCATCCTTCCCCCCCCCCCCCTTTTGTTCCCTCTCATTTTCTATGTGTGGTTGACGACACGCTGTCCGTATCTCCAGCTTCAGGTTGTTGTTTTATTTTAATTAGGGGAGGGCTATGACACAATGAGCCTGTTGCTATCTCTGCTGCCCACCTCCATCCCCTTCATGGTCCAAACCTGTTGTCCCCCTCTGTCCTCTTTCTCCAGAGAACTGTTTGGGAGTCCTGCTTCCCAGCGCCTCAGGCTCTCTCAGGAGACCAATAGGTTCCCTGATAGCCTGATAGCATCGCCGCACGGCTGCAGAACGACAGGGAGGTGTGTATGTGTGGGTGGTGGAGGGGTGGAGATGTTGGGTTGACTGGAGAGTTAATGAGACTAAATGAGGGCTAGAAAGGGCAGGGTAAGGGGTTTGATGAGGGCTAGTTAGCAGAGTATTGGGGAGAGGGGGGGCAGTTGCTTGTTAGTGTTTATCCACACAGACTGCAGAGGGCTCTGCACTCTGACCTCTCATAAGTAACCTTGACACAGGATCAACAAGGCTATGATGGCCAGCGAGCATAAGCCCCTCTCTCTCTCTCTCTCTCCCTGTGTGTCAGGTTATTTGCCGGTTTAAGAAAGCCAAATTTAAGTCTTTTTAAGTCAGACCCTGCTACCTCGATTTAATTGAGCACAAGGCAGATGTAACAAACAAAATAAAGAGACAAACAGCTGGCATATGATTGAACCATAGACATAAAAAAAACGAATCATTGGAAGTCCAGAACACAGTCTGAAGAAGGTCTTAGGACCAAAACGTTATTCTTCCTGTTAAATAAAACTTGTTGCATTTGGAGGCAGTGTGCAGGAGTTATTTTCTTTTCATTTAGTCGGGTTTTCCCTCCTCCGAGGCGACATTTTGAGGTGTGCAGAAGCTTTGCTCCTTCGAGTCCAGAACACAGTCAAATCAGTGTCAAAACTTTATTTAAAAGGACACACAAAAAAACACATGTAAACGGTTATTGATTTGTGTAGTCGTGTACACAGTGACATCCCTAGTTTATTTTACGATTGCCAAAACTGATTGATAATGCAAAACACTTGAGCCATTTTCGGTGGAGTTGATGGCATATAAACACAGCTGAAACCATGCTGAAACATATCCGGGGTGTCATAAGTGTATGAGACAGACTCAACACGTCATCTGTGATGTATGCCAGGATAAAAGACCTGGTGGGAGAAACAACAGTAATCCTGCAGCAGTCTAGCAGGATAGCAACTCCTCATGTGTTCACAATGGTTTCCTTCACGTTAGCTCTAGTTAACTTGTTAGCATCAGCCGCGGTAACATTACTTGGTTTTGCTAGTCTTTACTCTTATCGTGCTTATAACATCACAGTGGCACGCACACCAAACGATGTAAACAATGGTCCTGCGGGCGCAACGATCCATCCATTGTCGACAACATCATGATGATTCAAGTTGGTAGACATCATCCAACCCTAGGAGATACGCCTGGAAAAACAGCACAAATTACACTGGAAACAGTTTTTACTCTGTAGCTTAGCTGCAAGGAATAGCCACATTATTGCATTACCGGATGACAGATTAAAAAAAATAGACCCATTGGAAGCAGCGTGACTCGAAATGGCTAACAAGCCAGTGTTTTGGTCACTCAGTGGTGTTTTCAGCCCGACAAACGTGACGGCCAGAAGGCATGCAGGCTTAGCTAATGTAGCTAACAGCTAGCTAACTCGTTATCTTTTGCTTCAACAAGTTCAAAGTATTCTGATAGGCTGATGACTAGAGCAGGTGTAATCTGCTGTCGTGTGATAGGCTGATGACTATCCACCTTATTTCTAGCTGCCATGATGCCTGATGGGTGCTTCTTCCGCTTCCGGTCTAATTTTTACACTGTTTTAACTTGACAAAAAAAACGTCTATGAGGATTCTACAGCAGAGCCATTCTGCTCTACAGCCGTGTCGTTCGGGTGCTGGGATAACGTAATGCATTGTGGGTAGTCGGCTACTGTGGCTAATGCTAGCGGCTAGCGTAATAGTTACTTTACATGGCAGTAAAACGCCACTGAATGACCAAATTGATTTAACCTTTAACCATTTCGAGTAACACTGTTTCCATACGGACCCCCAGCGTTGGTTAGTTGTTTATAACGTGACTATATTTATTAGGGATGCACCGATCGATCGGCACGTGACCGGAAATGGCCGATTTTCACGTGATCGGCCTCGATCGGTGATCTGTTCCGGTCACTCTAAATAGCCGATTCTGTGAGCCGATTTTCACATGACGTGCGCGCACCCCAAAGCACCGAGACAGGCACCCAGCCACCACACCACACACGCCAGCATACCTTCCTCATTGTGGATTTTTTTCACCGTCAGTGAAGTAGACAAAGCTCGCAGTTTGTCATTTGTCACACATGCAAGTCGAAAATAAGCCGTGGAGACAGAGATGCGGCCGAGTCCCGCTCGGCTGGAGTCAAGTCTGAGCGACTCGCTTCACCTCACTGGCCCCCCTCTCTCTGCTCTCTCTACCCGGGAAGCAGTGCTGCTGCACCCGGCCACAGTGCACAGCCGACTTGGCGAGGTGAACGCGAGCATAGTGTCCAGTATAACCATTCCCCGACCTGCCTTTTCCATTCCACATCAGCGCTGGTGCCTCAGCCTGTCAGTCATGTTGTAACGTAGATACAGGAGAGACTATTTGTTTGTTTCGTATTGCAAATAGAACGACGGACATAATAATAAAAATGCATCGGACTCACAAGTGTGCAAGGATTTCTGTGCGTGACGATATTTTTTCGGATGGCAGATAAAAATACGCATACCAAACTTCGGACTGTGTGTAAACTCCGCCTGATATTCAGACTGAAGATCGTTACTGTAACTCATAAACTCATTTCCCCTCTACTCAAGAGGACTGGTCTGGAGCCAGTCTATAAACTCCTTGTCCATGGATCATTTTGATGTTCTGTTGCACCCGTTTTCTTTTGGAAAAGTAAATGCATGATAGCTGTGGGATGTAGGCTATTGGATTTAATTTAATTTTTGTATTCATTGTATTTGCACAAAAAAGCTCTGTCCAGTAGCCTAACCTGGAACACTTTTATTTTGAGATGTGTTTGAGTGAGATGGTCCTACTTCATGCAAATGATAAGATAAGATAAGATTATTTGGATCCCCATTAGATGTAAGAATTGTTCTATGAATCTTAATTTTCAAACAAAGTTACAAAAACGTTTGTGTAAGCTGTCAATTGTTGTTTTTAGAAAAAAAAATCGGAATCGGCAAAAATCGGTATCGGCAAGTCAGACTATTCAAAAATCGGAAATCGGAATCGGCCAAGAAAATGGCAATCGGTGCATCCCTAATATTTATAACTTTTATAACGTACTCCAGTTTCCGGTTTATAATTCGGGTCTGCAGCCGAGTATAAAAAGGAAATTGCAAGCTGCAACAATAAGTCACGTTAAACCCGCAATTATTTTTTACAGTGGGGCATTCAAAAATAAGGTGGATAGGTCAGGTGTAATCTGCTGTGTCAGGTCAAAGTTTTTAATGAGTTTTATCAGGCCTAGATTATGGAGAAGCATGCATTTTTTATGCCTCTTGATGTGTCATCGCACCGCGCGGTATCGAGTATCGACATTTTCCTGGGTATCGGTATCGAAGTAGAAATTCTAGTATCGTGACATCCCTACTCAGAAACATGAAATATCTTAAAAATGACATCATACACTGGAGGGGGCTTTAAGGACCTGCGGATACCCCTGATGTGTGTGTGTGTGTGTGTGTGTGTGTGTGTGTGTGTGTGAGAGAGATTTGGAGAGAGAGAAGGGGGAAAAGGTCATATTGCTTCGTCCTTCGCGGGGTCAGGCGTCGGTGCGAAGAGATAGCAAGCACATAAATGAGATCGGAAGGACGTCGTGAAGCGAGAAGATAGCCTCTCTGGGGGATATATCGCAGCCATCGCTCGCATACGCAAATACCCCGAGAGAGACTGCTCTTATGTGTCGCAGATGAAGGCCTCCGATATCCCCGTTAATAAGTAGGTCACCTCTGTGAGTCATTAGCCTCATCAATTTCTATGACATATTCATGGGGGGGGAAATGAGTTGACATGTGGACTCGCCCCAACTCAGTGCAGAAACGGGCCTTCTCGTTGTGCATCTCCCCTGTGGTCCCGTGGTTTGTATCAGAGAGCGTTCAGAGCTCCCAGAGGACTGCCTCCTTTGTCAGCGCTCACAGGAGTTCAATCCTATATAAAACAAATTAATTGCCCCTGTTAGATCACTCAAGCACTCACCCAGGGGAACATGTGCTTATCACACACACAGGACCGCACGCATACACACGCACGCACACACACACACACACACACACACACACGCTGCTCTTAGCGTTCCTCCGCTTGCCAGCCCCAGCCCTCTGTGGAATTGGGGAAGGGGTTACTCCCCTCCATCTGTTGGGCTCCTTAGAGCACTGACTCCTGCTTTAATTACATAGGCCTACACCCTCCTCCCCACCCATACACCCCCCCGCCCCGCCCCTACTCTGTCGCCCCCTACCTAACCCATCTCGCCAGTCCATCTGTCTTGCCCTGTGTCCCACCCGCTAGTAGCAGCCTCCCCTCTTGTGTCTTAATAGGGACCCCTCATGTTGTTTATGGGGGCCAATCACGTGTGGAGTACAGTGGTGAGGAAGGGTTTTACAGCCCGCCAGGCCCCGCCTTTATTCAGCTTGATATTCAGCCCTACTGTAGCTCACTCCCATTGCAGCCTTTATGACCTCATGGCAGACGGCACAGCAGGCCTGCACACTGCGCTTTACGGCCCTACGTGTGTGTGTGTGTGTGTGTGTGTGTGTGTGTGTGTGTCTTTAACAGTACAGTATAATTTTATATATCGGGTCAGTATTGGCATTTTGATTAAAGATGACATCTGGTCCAGTCAGTGTGGTTCATCTAGGGATTCAATGATTATTGGTTTAATGATAAGTGATAACATTCCCGACGGTTAGCAATTACTGTTTCACATTTTAATGATCATTAAAGCTGTGTTTGATTATAGCGCTTTGAAAAACACGGTAAATACTGTCCATCATCAAGCAAAGTTAATCTCTAGATTCACCTGATGCAGTGAGATTGATTAAATACTTAAATGGAGATATGTAGTGTCCCATGATGCTCTAAATGCTGTTTTGCCCCGTTCTTTCAGAAAAGCTCTCTCCTCTAGTGAAATTAACACATTATTGTGCCTACTCTCTTATCTCGATGGGCCACTGGCAAATGCAGACATAAATACACTGCGTTTCAACACTGCGCAAAATAAGAACACTACTTCAACTTAGGATACTGGTATGTAAAACATGCCATTCTATCAAGCTAAATGTTTATTTAAGTATTTAGTTAAGCATTTAGTCAAGCTTCGAGCATTTGTGCATGATCGAAGCGTGATTTTATCAGCCTGTCATATCGGCAGAAATGTCCGTTTCGGGTTGATGCAATATTTAATTTTAGTGCCTTTATCGGCCGATACCGATGATGACAGGCTGATATCATCGTCATCCCTATTTTCCATCTTGACAAGTAGTATATAATATGACGAATCAGCATGACAACACGCCCACCCGGAAATGCGGAACCACAGCAGTGATGAGTTGTGCCAAACGACAACAAAAACAAAAAAAATATCTCAAAAACTATACATCACTATACAGCCTATATTTTGGCATTCTGAGTGAGAGCAGAAGTATCTCAAGAGTCTGACGTATAATAAAGAAAGAAAAAAAACATTGCATGGATGCATAACTGGGACGTATCCTCAGTGATGTACCCTGGGGTCATAGGATGTTTCGGGTCTCGCAACATCATACACCCTCGCCCAGGTGACCCAGCCGCGGCTGGCCAAGCCCCAACTTACGTCCCAGTAGCTACCCACGGTCAGCCCTATAGGGAGGGTCGAAGGTGGTCATGTGGTCAGGGCCACTCAATCCGCTGCTCCGGAACTACTCTGCCGGGACCGGGGGAGGGGGAGGGCTCTGGTACGTAGAGGGACCGGGCTCTGTGGGTTGCCACCCGGCCGGGTTCCTCCCTCGTCTCACCAGGTCTACGACCTGTGCGCTGCACCAGACTCCCCCGCTCCAAACATCTCATTCCGAGGTGATGGTATCTTAGTGGACACCATGCAGTACCAGTACTTGGTGGCACTGCAGTCTCCACTTGCGGCTTGAATGGCCCTCCTAAAAGGCCTCTCGTGGGTTGTTGGGCTTCTTCCTCACGGAAGACGCAGGCTGGGGAGCTAACCCATACTGCTACCCGGGTGCCGTCCCTGTTCCGGCTGTCAACTGACTCTCCAGTAGTCACTAGTCTTTCCTGGATGTCACGTAGTCTATTCCTATGAGTCACTGGCTAGGCCAGGCTAACTAATAAAGAAAGAAAAAAAACATTGCATGGATGCATAACTGGGACGTATCCTCAGTGATGTACCTGGGGTCATAGGATGTTTCGGGTCTCGCAACATCATACACCCTCGCCCAGGTGACCCAGCCGGGGCTGGCCAAGCCCCAACTTACGTCCCAGTAGCTACCCACGGTCAGCCCTATAGGGAGGGTCGAAGGTGGTCATGTGGTCAGGGCCACTCAATCCGCTGCTCCGGAACTACTCTGCCGGGACCGGGGGAGGGGGAGGGGGAGGGCTCTGGTACGTAGATATACATAATATATGTATGTTGTGTTAAAGTTGTGTGAACTGTCGCAGTTTTTAAAATGAAGTGAATTTATTAAAAAGCACAGCCGGCTAGAGTGAGACACTCAAGGCTGGCCGGCTCCATGGGTCCCATAATAAAGTTGCCCCCAGTAAGCCGTTTGTTTACCAACACTGTAACCTCGTATAGGGGAAATACTGAATACTTTTTTCTCTCAGTTTTCATAGGGCCTGAAATTTTAATCAAATCTGAATAAAATTGAAAGATATTGAGTATAGTCACAAAATATCAGCTAATAGCACTTTCACCAAAAAGGCAACCGTATTGGTATAAATGCCATATGGGTCAAACCTTAGTCTTTTGACAGGACTAGTTGAAGCCATCGAGGCTTACAGTGTGGCTGTGTTGGCTAGGTTTTGGGCTGTGTGTGTGACTAATTGAGTGTCATTGACCTCCTCCTGTGTTTCTGTATTGCGCTGCTCTGTCATCTGTCTCTGGAGTTGAGTGGACCCTCAGCAGCACAATAAAACTCAAATTGGCTGTTTGTTTTGTATGGCTCCGGCCGGGCAGGGGGCTCCCACACGCCTATGGGCTCGTAGAGGCCGTCAGCAGACACAGAGGGAGGCTAACACACACTCATAATGTCAACTCAGCCCCTGCAGTTTGACTCCAGCTCCATTGTCTCAGATGCCTGTTGACTGTATCAGGCTATTATACTGAAAAACTAATGAGACTCTTATCTTGTTTTTTTGAGGATTTGGTGGGAAAGGAGTGTCAGTGGCATTTTGGACAAAAATGTGTAAATGTGTCTTGTGTTTCCTCCAGGATTTTTTCCAGCGGCGGTGGCCTGGATCCGGGGGCTAGCGGTAGGGGTCGGGGTAGATGAATATAATTTTATTTTCCAGGAACCCCAATCACCAATTGAATCATTATAATTACGCCCATAGACGTCTCATAGCCCAGTTTCCTCTAATGTTATCCATGCCCAACTAGAGCCGTATCTTCACCAGATTTCATAAGGATTTCCAATCCATTCTGCATTGTGCTGCAGAGTCAGCCCAGAATGCCGCCAACAATACAAGACCCGCCCTACTCTGCCTCTGATTGGCTGTACACGTTGGTTGGGTTGAGAAGAACAGTCGAGTTACACTCATACCATTGGTAGTTGAAATACTCTGGCATAACTGCAGTGAATAGCTACATCTGTTTTCTCAGTAAAAGTATGAGTGGTTCCCATCTTATGTTTGAATGATTGCATATCCCCCCCCCCCCACTAAATTATAATTTTATTTTTGCTCTGCTATAAAATTAGGGAAATGTAGAATATAATAATAATGTATTACAGTAGAATGTCATGTATATGATATATAAGTGAGTTGTTATGTTGCTATCAGCTCTATCGCTAGCATAGCATGACCTTGACATTTTTGACAAGCTAACTAGCCTTGCTGGTTAAGCTGGCTCACTTATTACTATAGTACCCAAGTGTTTTGTTAGCTATTGTGATGATTTAGGTTAGCTGTAGTGACGTAGCCTTATATTACCTTTGAGTTAGGCTAATTGGAGATAACATTAGTTATATGAATTAATCTCTATGGGCTCATTCATTAAACTACCTTCATTCATTAAACTACCCTTCATAGAGACACTGCATGAAATAGGCCACACCCATCACGGGGGAAAGCTCTCCGTTCACTTCCATACACCGGCTTCATTTTCCTTGAATTAAACATAGCTAAAAGCTGTTGTGTGGTGGGCTGCGCAGACAACAAATGTAAAAAATCGCCAATTAAAGTTTTTTTGTACTCCTGAGCAAAACAAGGAAGCCATTGAGAATTGGCGAGAAGAAAAATGTGTCAGTGACAGCTAGATCACTGACCCACCCACCCCCCGGTTTTGGGCGTGGTTTCTGAATGATGACACGCGTCTCTATAGTGGACACTGTCTCAGACATGTTGTTGCCAGACATGCTGTAGTGGTTGCCAGCCAGCATCTGAGACAGTTTATAATGTAGAAGTCACATTTCAAATCAGAGGCTCTACTGCAGGTTTAGGCTAACTGATAGCTAATGAGGCCTATCAGTGTTAATGAGGGGCTAGAGGTCAGAGGCAGGGTGGAAAGAAAGAAAGAAAAAAAGAAAGAAAGAAAGAAAATCAATAGAAGGTGTGACTGTGAATAGCAAAATAGCTGGGGCCTTTCAGTTGTCAATGAGGTCCAGGTAGACTGACCTGTCCTGACAACAAACACAGAACACACACACACACACACACACACACACACACACACACACACACACACACACACACACACACACACACACACACACACACCCACCCACCCCTCCCAGGGCAGACCCTCCCCTCCCAGGGCAGCGCGGGGTGGGCTGGGCTCTTCAGGTGGAATGGGGAGGGCTGGTGGTGACCAGCGGCCCCCAGCAGGACTAAACAAACTCCCCCAGTCAGAGTCTTAGCAATGCAAATGGGTGTAAATACCATAAACGTGTGCGCTAACCCCACGCTGAATGGACCGGCCCCAGGGGGCTAACGTACCCCTGTAATCAGCCCGACCCCAGAGCAGGCAGCAGGGTGTGTGTGTGTGTGTGTGTTGTGTGCGTGTGTGTGTGTTGTGTGTGTGTGTGTGTGTGTGTGTGTTGTGTGCGTGTGTTCCTGCCTGCCTGCCTGCCTAATAAGCTCACTTACCCCAAGGGCCATGAGTGTGTTTATCAAAGACATTCTTCTGTCTCATTCATCCATCTCTAAACTCTAAAGTCTTTGAAATGAAATGAACAAACCAGAGGGTTAAGCCAAATATGAAACTTCTCCTTTCTGACCACATCGAACAATGGCACTTTGTCTCACCGCTTCCAATGTAATATTCTCTTTTGAGATTTATTGATGTTTTTGGCATACATGTAGGGAGTTTATTGATTATTTGGATCCCCATTAGTTGTTACCGAGGTAACAATACATCTTAGTGTTATACATCATAGTTCTAGGTCCATAAGGAGGGCCAATTGAGCCGGTAAGAAAGCTCTTGTGGAGCCAGCAGGTCGTTATAAACGGCTGCAATTAGGAAACAATGTGAGGAACAGTAGCAGGTCCTGGGATTAGATGTGGGGTCAAATGTTAATGTCTCCTTTTGATTTTTGTTGTCTTAAGGCCGAACACGTGGAGGTGGACTCATTGTGTGTGTGTGTGTGTGTGTGTGTGTGTGTGTGTGTGTGTGTGTGTGTGCGCGCAACTGGACAGGCTTGTTTCTCTGGAAGCGGGTGGAAACAGTGGGTGATGCAGCTCCATGCAGGCAGAGACAGCGACCTGAACTATTCCACCTTAAACACCTGAGGAATGTGAGGTATGTCCACGCTTTTGTCGACTAAATCAAGCTTAAGAGCAGCCATTAAAAAATGCTGAGTGAACTGCAATAAAACTTCAAACTACACTTAAGGAAGAGTAAAAATAGATTGTGTCTTCAAAATGTACTTCAATAAAACAAAAAAATAGCCTTTCAGTCTCTTCAGTTTTAGTACTGTGACTGAAAGTGAAGTGGAGAAACATCTAGTGATGGCCCAGATCTATGACTATGAATTGACTATGAATTTGTGTTAATTTTGTTAACAAAATCTATGACGAAATATGCTTGTTGACTACCGTAATTTCCGCACTATAAGCCGCACCGGAGTATAAGCCGCAGCAGCAAAATTGCCTGTTTGTTACATATATAAGCCGCACCGGACTATAAGCCGCAGGTGTTTTAATGTTTTTTTTTTTTTTTTTTTTTTTTTTAATTGTGTTTTAATGTTTAATTACCATATGTAAGGGTTCATGCACAGAGGGGATTGTTGGGAAAGAGATGGCTGTTTGAGGAAGCTCCCATTTATTAACATTTCAACAAAACAACATAACACAACACCACCTTTGTTTTTTTTTACAGTGCACACAGTGTCCGCGGTGTGGTGAAAAGAGGGCAAGAGAGGAAATTAAAACAAGTGGATTTATAGTTCGAAAGAGTGCTAAAGAAGAGAGATTTTTTTTTTTTTTTTTTTTTTTTTCTCAAAAAATCCATAGATAAGCCGCACCGTTATATAAACCGCAGGGCCAAAAAACGGGGGAAAAGCCGCGGCTTATAGTCCGAAATTTACGGTACCTTTTTTTCCAAGACTAAGACGAGACTAAAAAACTCAGACATCGACTAAAACTTGACTAAATAAAAACAGGGTGAGGTTGACTAAATGTGATAAAAAAAATACTGTAGCCAACAAAATTAGCACTACTATGAATGCACACTTTCCATTTAAAACGAGACGCCAGTTAGTTTGTGCTAATATTGTTTCATGAAAATCGGCACAGTAGTTTTTCCATCATCCTGCTGACAGGCAGACAAATAAACAAACAAACAAGCACACACACACACAAACAAACAAAAACAAACGGCACTGAATACATAACCTCCTTGGTGGAGGTAATAAAGACGCAACATAGGCACTGGCAGGACTAAAATGGCACTAGGCATGACCACTACAATATTGAAAATTCTAACGAAAGCAACTTTAAACATTTTTGAAAGTAAAAAATAGAGCAAATTCCCTCTAAAAATGAACAGAAAATAAAGAGAAATCGGAATCGAAATTGGAAAAACAAATACAAAAACCAGTGTAAAATTGCAATAATCCTATGTGCACACGTTAAAACCATCTTTCATATAATCAGCTATTCTTCTCTATTCTGCTGATTATTATACTTTTCCATAGTTAACTTCTGTTTCATGTAACTGCCACATTGTTTCATTAATTGCTTCATTTCTTCATCTGTTGTCTATCTAATTGGCCGTGGTGAAATGCAGGCTGGTAGACACACGGCTATGATTCCAGGAGGATTAGAGCATCATTTCTCTGTTGGAAAAAAAAAGGTAATCAGTGACACTCCTAATTGTGCTTGGCAAGCTTGTACATCGACACCACGGCCGTCTGCCTCAAGTCAACAATATCTGCCGGCTGACAGCTGACTACAGGTTTTCTCTAAGTCCTGCATGTTGCAACGCTTATGTTTGCCTGCCTGCTTTTAATACTTGACTCCTCCCCCCCCCCCATTTTTTTTTTATCCCTGAACAAATGCCCTCCCTCTCAGAAGAAAAGGAGTAATTCCTCTCTGCCATGGTTTTAAAGACCTGCTTACATGCAGAAATTACCTGCATGTAATTGATAAGCAGGTGTGATAAGTGGGCCTCCCACCCTCACCTGTGCTCTGGGACGTGGAGGCATAGTTGGCACGGCAAGTGGTGATTCCGGTTTATTTCACGAGCACCATGTTATTATTTTTTATGTCCTCTCGCCGTGGTTTCATTCACTCTTCATGCGATTTCACCATCATTCCCTTTCAGTGTAGCTTCATGACTTTAAACTACTATAAACCACCGTTGTCCGTGTTACTTTTGAAGTCATCGACTGTTGATTGGTCGTGTTTTCTTCTTATTCCTGTGGAGAACTAAATAACAGCACGGTGGCTCAGTGGTTAGTACCCAAAAATTGTAAAATAGCAACGTTTTGGACCAACGTTGCTATGTTACAATTTCGGCTCCAAAATTGTAAAATGGTAACGTTTTTTTTTTCCCGGGGGTCTCCGACCCCACGGACCCCTCTAACCTCTCCCAGACCCTAACCCTAAACCTAACCTCTCCCCAGACCCTAACCCTAAAACGTTACCATTTTACAATTTTAGAGCCGAAATTGTAACATAGCAACGTTGGTCCAAAACGTTGCTATTTTACAATTTTCTGTGAGACTGTGTTGGTGGTCCCGGGTTCGAACCCCCGTTCGTTCCAGGTCCTTTCTGTGTGGACTTTGCATGTTCTCCCCGTGTTTGTGTGGATTTCCGCCGGGTGCTCCGGTTTCCTCCCACCGCCAAAAGACATGTATGTCAGGGTTGGTGCTCCTGTCAGTGCCCCTGAGCAAGGCACTGGCAAAAAGAACTGGAGTTGGTCCCCGGGCGCTGTGCTGTGGCTGCCTGCTGCCCCTAGTGTTGTGCTAAATGCTATTGATGGGTTAAATGCAGAGGATACATTGACAAACATCATGTAATAAAAAAAAATAAAAAAAATAATACACTTTGTGCCATGTGTACCTCATGGCACAACAAATGGGAGACCAAAAAAAGTATTGCCTCTCGCCATTCACCAGTCATATTTCTTCAGACGCTGGTGCGTGTAGCTGCCGAGCGGAAGGGGCGGGACTTTAGCTCTCTATAGAAACAAGTTCAGGCCCCTCCTCTGGCAGTTGTTGAATGGCATTCTGGGAAACGTGGGAAATCCCTAACTGAAGTAGTAGACGAGGCGGGTTGAGGTGAAAGAGGGCACAACACAATGCAGTGGTGGTCACATATTGGTGATATTATATCAGTGAATCTGAGGATGGATGTTTCCTTTAAGAGCGCTAACACCAGGGCTTAATAGGCCATCCTGACCACTAGCTTGTGCTATTAGCCCCTCTTCCTGGACACACCAGCCAAGATAATTGCTGTGAGAGGAAATCCAGATCAAATGCAAAACCTCCAAACAAGCCGTTTTCCCATAGACGTCCCTCCGGTGCAGAGCCCCCGTTCCCTCCCTTCACCCGATCGGACCCCTGCGGAACGCCGCGGCCTCAAACGAGTCGCCAAAGAGGTTCCAACTTCCTTCCTCTACCCCCCCCACCCCCCCACCACCACCACTCTCTCTCTCTCTCTCTCTCTCTCTCTCTCTCTCTCTCTCTCTAATGAGCGTGATTATCAATCCAAACAATAGTTAGAATAATTGCAGCATTAAAGCGTCCCCGTCTCCCAGGCACTTCCTGTCCGGGGATGACTGACATGCCGAGCGGCTTCCTGCTTCCTCTCTCCGAGTGAGTGGGAGTACAGGAAAGGGCGGGGCATCTTCCATGACTAATCGCTCCGGCCTCCAGGAGCTAATGGGCTAACAAGGTTTAGTAATGTACCATGACATAATGAGATTATGCCGTTCTATAATTATATAGCGTTGATCGTTATAGGGCTTTGATGGACTCGATATAGGGTAGAGCAGCAGAAGTGAGGGCCTTATCAGTCGGTGTTGCTTTCAGGGAGCGTTTCTCTCTGTTATTTATTTCTCTTTGGGAATCCAGCTATAATGAATGCACTGTACTGTATATACAGTGAGTGCATCTCCATTATCATTATGGTTTTGTCTCATCTCACATCATATAAAAATGCCTTTCCATCACCAACAAAGTACATTTTTGTCACACTAGCCGCCGTTTCTCTTCTCAGGAATTGACAAATGCTGCTCTTCTTCTCTGTGTCTCTTTTAGGGCCTGGGTATCACCACTGATTTCCTCATTCAATACGATTCCCATACACACGGTCCCGATTTGATTTCCGATTTGATAGGATACGATTTGATATCGATATTTCAGTTACAATAGCAATTTCGCTTGGATATAAAAGAGATTCTCAAAGAAGTAGTTATTATTAAAAAAAGATTAATATACAGATGTTTACGAAATCTCGCTAAGAATCAAACCATGTCAGTCTAAAGCGTCGAGCGTTATATTAAAAGATCGATATTGGGATTTATGAATTGATATCAGTTCCTTCAAACGAACATCGATTCGATATTGATAAACTGTATCTATCTTTTTATTTTATTTTTTTATCCCAGCCCTAGTCTCTTTCTGACAGAAGATGGACCTGTTTCCTTTGCGGCGGTTTCTCCCCTGTCAAGTCCTTTCTGTATCCTGCAACCACCTGCATGCCTGCAGACAGGCCAACGTTAACCTGTCCCATCATCAGCTATTCTTACCCTGAGAACCAAAACAAAGGAGGCCGTCGCCGTCGCACACACAGCCTTTCTCACACTGTGTGACATGTTTATACTCCAAACAGAGCCGGGCTGGGCTGCTGAGAAAGACTCACGTCAGCAGCCTGCCCCTCTCATCACTGAGCTGTCACACACACACACACACACACACACACACACACACACACACACACACACACACACACACACACACACACAGACACACACACACACACACACAGACACACACACACACACACACAGACACACACACACACACACACACACACACACACACACACACACACACCGTAAAATGCTTCTCCATCTTTGTTGGCTTTTCATGCAGACCCCAAAAAGGCCCGATACAAATGATGTGTGTATGTGGCTTGAGGTCAGGGCACTAACTGCGTTCCATGGCACACAACAGTTCATATTCCTCAGTGTGTGCTCGGCTATGTGACGATGATGTCATGGCCAGGGCATGAGGACATTCATCACAATGTGTCATTTTGTTTGTGTTAT
Organism: Poromitra crassiceps; assembly: GCF_964638095.1. Classification (NCBI taxonomy): domain Eukaryota; kingdom Metazoa; phylum Chordata; class Actinopteri; order Beryciformes; family Melamphaidae; genus Poromitra; species Poromitra crassiceps. The sequence continues at coordinate 24,532,283 of NC_139624.1, read as the reverse complement.
AGTAAACTATTTGGACCGGCATGGAGGAAGTACTTGTTACAGCGCTTTCTTTCTCAAGAATGGAGAACTAACTGGAGGTTTGTTTATCGAGGTGTGAGTTTCTTCTGTGCTGGCAACTCTTTCAAGAACGCTTCACCCAAAAATGAAAATTCTGCCCTCATCCACATCCACACATCCTCATCCACACATCCTCATCCACACATCCTCATCCACACATCCTCATCCACACATCCTCATCCACTCATCCTCATCCACACATCCTCATGGCAGTTTTCACACAGGTGAAGTGTGTGTGTATAACACACAGGGAGGTTGCCAGCACAACCAGTCACATTGACTTCAGCTTCCCCTTTTATTTGCTTTGCAGGATAAACGCCGTCCACCTCCCTTTAACATTCTTCCCCCACGTTCAAATGACCTGTCTGCATTCAGGCTCCGTAGTGGAGAGCGCGGGGTATCGTGTCACATCTGATTAGCCGCTAATCTTGTTGTTCTTGGTGGGGGTTTCCTCATGCGATCTAGATGGAGATAGGGTGAGAGCTGATACGCCACCGAGCTACTGTAACATTAGTCACCCATCATCCAGCTATGTCATATAGTAGGAGCAGTCCTGCCTCCTCCTCTGACTTTCCCCTGCTCATTACATGGCCCCGGTGCTCCTGTCGGGCCTCGGATCACCTGGCCCCGGTGCTCCTGTCGGGCCTCGGATCACCTGGCCCCGGTCCTCGGATCACCTGGCCCCGGTCCTCCTGCTGAGCCTCGGATCACCTGGCCCCGGTCCTCCTGCCGGGCTGGCCCCGGTCCTCCTGCCGGGCCTCGGATCACCTGGCCCCGGTCCTCCTGCCGGGCCTCGGATCACCTGGCCCCGGTCCTCCTGCCGGGCCTCGGATCACCTGGCCCCGGTCCTCCTGCCAGGCCTCGGATCACCTGGCCCCGGTCCTCCTGCCGGGCCTCGGATCACCTGGCCCCGGTCCTCCTGCCGAGCCTCGGATCACCTGGCCCCGGTCCTCCTCATGGGCCTCGGATCACCTGGCCCCGGTCCCCCTGCCGGGCCTTGGATAACCTGGCCCCGGTCCCCCTGCCGGGCCTCGGATCACCTGGCCCTGGTCCTCCTCATGGGCCTCGGATCACCTGGCCCCGGTCCTCCTGCCGGGCCTCGGATCACCTGGCCCCGGTCCTCCTCATGGGCCTCGGATCACCTGGCCCCGGTCCTCCTCATGGGCCTCGGATCACCTGGCCCCGGTCCTCCTGCCGGGCCTCGGATCACCTGGCCCCGGTCCTCCTGCCGGGCCTCGGATCACCTGGCCCCGGTCCCCCTGCCGGGCCTCGGATCACCTGGCCCCGGTCCTCCTCGTGGGCCTCGGATCACCTGGCCCCGGTCCTCCTGTCGGGCCTCGGATCACCTGGCCCCGGTCCCCCTGCCGGGCCTCGGATCACCTGGCCCCGGTCCTCCTCGTGGGCCTCGGATCACCTGGCCCCGGTCCTCCTGCCGGGCCTCGGATCACCGGCGATGCGTGTCGGAATGGTTGAGCAAGATGTGTCACTGCTGTCATCACCACTGTGTGAAAATAGTCCCTCCAAGTTTAGAGACAATGGCCCCACAGTCAGGTTTCCCTGTCAAAGAAAAAGGAAAAAGGAAAAAAGAAGCAAACAAACTCTCAGGGGAATTTCTGTGGAAGTTGCCGAGCAGGAAGAATCTCTCATTAGCGTTGATTATTATTATTATGATGATTTCCTCAGCTCCTCCTCTCAACAGCTGTTTGCACTTCCCTCATATGGTGAGATTGACAGGTACACCCTGACACATGCCAAAATATGCAGTGCGGTTGGCACTGGTGCCGGAGCAGTCGTGTTTGATCACCTAATGCTGTAATGAGTTGGTTCTGATCCTGTAATGACTCGGTTCTGATAGTCGTCAGGGGGATGCTTGATTGCAATCACACGACGAGGCAGTGGACCCACTGGGGCTGTGGCTGCATAGCAGTGCGCTGATGCAAGCGGAGGCCGTGAGGCCACCGTGTTGGTTCTGCTTCCCTGCCATGTGACCTTCTCTGCACTTAGCCTGCTAACTATGAGAGGAGACATATATTAGGGTTAGATCGGGGGTTTATTCACACCTGCCAGGCGCTGGTTGACCACCATTTCCTTTTGCGCTACTGACAACACACACTGTACATATTGTATTAGTGTTTGGGTGTCGTATAGGGTGCTGCAGTGGAGTGTAGATATTGTACCCTGCCTTGGTTAGAGTGAGAAACTGTCTCTTTTGGGTCACATGAACCTTTAAAGACAGACAGCCTGGCCATGCTCAGCATCAATATACTCAAGTGAAGAAGTAATGTGTGAAATGGAATGTTTTCTGCTCGTGTGGTGTGTGTGTGTGTGTAACTAAATGTGTAGCGTGGGTTGCAGGCAAAGTGGAGCAGTTTGTGTGTGTGTGTGCGCATGTGTATGTGTGTGTACATGTGTGTGTGCGTGCGTGCGTGCATGTGTGTGGGTAGGAGTTTGTAAATATGCCTAGGTGAGAATATCAACCTCCAAACCACACCTATTTATAGCGCTATGTCAGCTTAAACCGAAAAATAAGTTGCCGCGCAAAGAAAGGAGCGAACGCACCCACCACTCCCAATGCTGCTGCAGTACGATCTGCCAGGCGGCACACCGTTTTACCATAACAAGCAAAACAGCTCACATCGACATGGCCTCCTATAGGCAGCGTCAGGCAGGAATATATTATCACTTTGTCTACAGGTCCATCATAGAGGACCAGCCATCATAGTTGATGTACCACATCCCGTCCTCCTAGACAGGAGAGCAGATAGCGAGGTTGACGCCGAGGTTAATGTGTGTGACTGATAGGAGGAGATGCAGGCAGCTGACTTCCATCTGCTACTGTTACAGTTACTCACCATCATCATCATGCCACAATTTCCCAACATGTTCTCCCTCCCCCGTGTACAGACCTCTAACCTGACTTCATAACCTGGTGCCTCCTTCTCCTCCTCCTCCCCCCTCGTAGCTTCAGTACAGTAGCAGAGACGCTGAGCCACTTCAAGGAGTGTGAAAGTGCCTTTACAAAACGCTGCCTTCCTCCAACCCCTCTGACGCCCCCTTAGTGTCAAACCAGACCTGTCTCTCTCTCTCTCTCTCTCTCTCTCTCTCTCTCTCTCTCTCTCTCTCTCTCTCTCTCTCCCCTTCACAGGAAGTTGTGGCTGAGGAGACGTCAGCGTTCAGCGTCGTCAAAATACTACTAAGTTAGTGATGTTTTCTTTGCTGCGCTGCTATAGTGTTAGACTGACTGTTGAGACAATATTAGGGCCTCTTATTCTTTCCGTGAAAATGTCTGTGGTGAATCCAGGTAAAAAAGCCATTTTCCACGTTGATTTCCTTTCTTAAATCCATTACCCAATCACAAAGGAGGAGATGCAGGACGTGTCAGAGAAGGATTGTTAAGCTTTGAGATATATGAGCAAAAAGGAGCTGCAACTCAATGCCAGGAGGTTCAGTGCCACCTCATATTCTGTATATTCAGTGTTTGTATGTGATCACACTGAGAAAAACTTCCATCTTTCATAATGGCAATAAACTGTTGAATCTTCAATCTTGAATTTTGAAAGAGAGAGTGAGAGAGAGAGAGATAGAGATAGAGGGAGAGAGACACACACACAGGGAGAGACACACATGGAGAGAGAGACAGAGGGAGAGAGACAGAGGGGCGAGCTTTGGCTAAATTAGACTAATATCACTCTCTGTCTGTTGCAGCTGATATTTCATTTACCAGCGGGGCCGAGGTGCCGCTACCCCCCACCTCAGCCCACTACCACCTCAAGCCACTCTGTCTGTCAGTGCCCCCCCGCCCCGCCCCGCCCCCTGCAGGTGATAACAGATTAAACCTATTCCATTTCATGCCTCAGGCTCCCAAATACAATCCATGTGGGGCTCCTCCAGGCCCCGCGGCTCCCCTGTGCCCCCCCCCCCCCCCCACCCTCCTGGGGCAGAGAGCTGGCAGCGGCCGCCCCAGTCCACTGGGCTAAGCCGCCGAGATGGAGGCCTGTGAGATTACGGGCCATCTGAGGAAATTAGTGTGTGAGAGTGTCTGTGTGTGTGTGTGTGTGTGTGTGTGTGTGTGAGAATGTGTGTGTGACAGTGTGTGTATATGTGTGTATAATAGGGTTATGTCAGCTCAGATGGTGCATGTGCTGTATTTCACACCGTCTTGCCTTCTCTTTTTCACTTATTATACAGCCGTAGAGTTTAGAAAGTATCTCAGTGGCGTAATTGTGGCTGAGTCTATGCGTTGATTGTGCATCAATCACATCGAGGCTGGAGCCCCACTAAATGACTCCCCTTTCCAATGGCGCTCTCTGAGGTGTTGATGTCTTACTCGGTGGAGTTGGGAAGCATCCGTAGGTGCTTCTCTGGCCGCATTCCTGCCCTCCAACCAGGAACGGTGTCAGTGGAAGGAAATGAGAGAAATCGAACCCACGGCACTTCCTGTGCCCCCCCCCCCCCCCCCCGGTGTTTAAAGGTAGCCACAAGTGACCGGACCTCGCTCCTTACACCATGGCCTCCTTGGCCTCGCAGCACACTTGGAACAGAGTAGAAAAGTGAATCCAAGTTGATGCTCGCTCTCTCTCTCTCTCTCTCTGTCTCTGTCTCTCTCTCTCTCTCTCTCTCGGTCTGTCTGTCGCTCTCTCTCTCTGTCTCTCTATGTCTCTTTCTCCCTCTCTCTCTCTCTGTCTGTCTGTCTCTCTCTCTCCGTCTCTATCTCTCTCTGTCTCTCTCTCTCTGTCTGTCTCTGTATCTCTCTCTCTCTGTCTCTCTCTCTCTCACATTCATTGCTATCTCCAACTCCATCTACCTTTGGTCAAGTTGCTGCTGATGCAATTTGTCATGAAACCAAGTGTTGATGGTGGCGACGGATTGCTGACTAAATGCCCCACCTGCTGCAAAACAACCCTAATGTTAATTGTGGAGGCAGATGTTTGAATGAATGAAGTAGGAGCTCTGACAGACAGTTGGAATGAATGATACAAAAGTACGTTCTAAACCCACGGTTCCTACACATGATTCATTTCAATGTCCCAGACTTTTACAGGTCTCGTTTTGTGACTGGCCTTGATGATTCTGGGCAGCGTTCAACAGTGTTGAACAATAGAAAATGCATATTCAAATGAGTTCTGCAGACTTTTATGTATAATAATCAAACCTTTTCATCCAGAGGACAACAAATTTAGTCCACATAGAGCCATGGACCCCCATTTGAGACAATTTTGTCTCAGACCCAAATTTGTATAATCCAGAATCCAGAATTGTCCAGAATTCTATAACTATCTGTAATGTAGGTAGAGAGACAGTACAACTATGATTAAAACAGTCATTCTTTTACATTATCTAATTGTGTTAACTTCTTCTAAATGAAATAATTGTAAAATTGAACAATTCATCAATTTGCTGCGGACCGACTGGGACCCCCTCAAGGACCCCTGGTCTTCCCTAGGCCCCACTTTGAGAACCACTGCTCTAAATGACCAAACCCATGTCCCATACCTTCCTAGATCTGCATAAAAGCCGTTTCACACTGGTGCGGATATTCGCGCGAATATTCGGCACGGAGATTTGCAACAAAATGTTTTAATGAGTTGCAATTGAACCTTGCACACCAAAGCGGAACATTCGTGCGGTGGTTTATTTTTCCGGACGGACTTTGACTTCCGCGGATTTTCGGATGCGGCAAGATACGTTTGACCAATGAAATCCTTTATTTACAACTAATTGTAGTATGGAGCTGCGCTGCTGTTTGGCATGGTGATGATTAAATTTGTGTTCATAGCCTACTGTAACGTTACAGGCTATCTATAGCCTTCCTAGCATGAACGTCCCCCCCAGTTTCCTCGTTTGTTTACAAACACTGATCCCTCGTATATCGTGATTTTTTTTTTTAAGCAAAAGACGGTAAACAAAATAAATTACATGAAAATGCTCACCTCAAACACACTGCCAGTCGTTGTTCAGGGTCGATAGGTTTGCGGTAGTTTGTGTGTTTCCTCATTATGTGAGGGGCTATCATCCCCAACAGAGCCTCAAATTGCTCAACTCCCATTCTGAAATACTGCCTGAAGCGACCGTGATACAGGCGCAGCTCCTGGACCAGCTGATGAAACTCGCCATGTTCTGTGCGCCTCTCTCAAATTGGGTGAACCCAGAACCTTATTTTCCTCTTTCTCGTTTGTTTTCTCAGCAAAATGAGGAGCAGGTCATCATCACTGCTACTACTACTGCTTGACTCCATCGTGGTCTCTGCTCACTGTTTTTCCGCAGACGAAAAATGAACGTGGGAATGCGAATAATTCGCACCCGGACCTGTGTGTATAGTTTGCAATGCGGAAATCCGTACGAAATTTCGCATCGCATTTCGCGACGCATTCCGCACCGCATCTGTGTGAAACGGCCTTAAGACTCCTTCAAGACCAAACTCATGTTCCATACCTTCCTAGACCTGCATAGATCATTTAAGCTACTTATGACCTCCGCCGGCGATAGCCAGGCCGGAGGCATTATGGATTTGGGTTGTCCGCCCGTCTGATGTTCGTTAACGCGATATCTGAGGAACGCCTTGACGGAATTTCATCAAATTTGCCTCAAACGTCGACTTGGACTCAAGGATGAACTGATTAGATTTTGGTGGTCAAAGTTCAAGGTCACTGTGACCTCACGAATGCCATTCCCAAGTTTGTTAACACGATATCTCAGGAACGCCTTGACAGAAGTTCTTCCAATTTGTCTCAAACATTGAGTTGGACTCAAGGATGAACTAATTACATGTGGGTGGTCAAAGGACAAAGGTTAAGGTCACTGTGACCTCACAAACGCCATTTTCAAGCTTGTTAATTAAAGCGATATCTCAAGAACACCCTGATGGAATTTCCTCCAATTTGCCTCAAACGTCCACTTGGACTCCAGGATAAACTGATTAGATTTTGGTGGTCAAAGTTCACGACCGCCCGTTTCATGCTCGTTAATGTGATTTCTCAGGAACGCCTTGACGGAATTTCTTCCAATTTGCCTCAAACGTCCACTTTGACTCAAGGATGGACTGATTACATTTTGGTGGTCAAAGGTTAAGGTCACTGTGACCTCACAAACCCCATTTTCAATCTAAATAACACCATATCTCAGTAACACCTTGACCAGATTCCTTCACATTTGGCTCTCAAACATCAAAGTCTGGACAGACATGCATGTCTGCTCACTTGTTGGCGGAGGCATATCCGCTGTGCCGTCATTCTAGTTTCACCCACCTTGACTTGCACCAACAAACTGCCACACACAGCAGCAGTTCATCGGAAAGGTGACATCATACTGTGTTCCAGAGATCAAACCAAAATCTCTGCCTCCGCCTCTTGAAACCTCTGTGGGTTCTGAAGCTGAGACTTGCAGCAGTCACGGCACCTTACTTGGGACTACTTTTTTCGCCTTTGCGAAACTGAGCCGTTTCACCCCTCGTCTATCCTTGTCCTCCTCTCTCTCCCTCTCCTCCTTTTCCTTCCAAGCTACGCCATGCAAGAGTTGCACAATACCAGGCTTGAGTAAACCTGCTCGGTGCTTCTCAACAGCCAAATCATTCCTCCAATGACCCCTTAAGCGTTGGAGATTACCTTATGAAATGACAGAATGACGATTAGGCCTATATTTACAACTTACTTAGAATTCTGCATCCCAAAAAGAGAAATATGGAAAATATAGATTTATTGCCTCCTTAGGTACGCAAGCCAGGATCATCTGTGATAATACCTAATATTCCTATTTTCCGACGGGGATATTGAGGAATGGGCCTCAAAAAGTACTTTTTTTTTTTTTTTAACTTCAGCAAATTTACTTGATGTCCCACAGGAAAATCTCTCTTTTTCTTCTGTGTGTACTTAATAAAAAATGAGGCAGAAGAAGAAGAAGCTCTCCACAGCTTAGCAAAACTCTTCAGACACAGAAGCGCGCAAACACTCCTATTTCTGAGAGGCCTGCATTGATGTGGGATTGTGATGTGTAACTGCATAACCGATGCATATAACAGCGGAGAGAGAAACGGCAAACCGGAGTGAAGATTGGGGAAGAAATGAAGAAATACAGATGTGTGTATTTATACTGTATATCTGGGCTCTGCACATTGGAGTCTGTTTGTGAGTGAGATGTCTCTCATGTATCGCTCTCACTAAGAAGAGCTGGCTGATGATAAACAGGATTAGTGGATTATTAGAGGGGGCTGAGGTGTGTGTGTGTGTGTGTTTGTGCGAGTGTGTGCGTGTGAGAGGGAGATGTGTGTCTATGCGTCGGTGTGTCTCTGCAGCCACTGTTTGCGTGTTTCTTATATTCCCCAGTCACACCCACACTCAACTTCTCTCAGCATCAATACTCTCCTTTAAAAAAAAGATTTGAAAAGACATTTGAAAATCCTCAACATAGCCGTCCAATCAACGCTTGACCTGTTTCTGCATCAATCCCACACATCTCGTCACGCGCTTCTTCCTCCGCCTGTACATTTCGCTGTAGTATCGTGTCTCACCCACACCCGGCGCTTTAGGGGAGGAATCCCGCCGGCGACGCACTGAAAAGCACCGTGAAAGCCAAAATGAAGTCTTTAGGCAGACCGCCCCTTCTTCTCTCCACGCTGCTCCACTCTTTATACCTCGCAAAGTTGGCGGCCCAAATTTGCATGAAGTTAACAGACAGGCAGAGAGAGAGAGGGAGGGAGGGAGGGAGGGGGTATAGAGAAGAAAGAGCCAGGATCTATTCATTAGCAGGTAATGGAGAGTGATGAAAGGGAAAGTGTGAAATAGCAGATAGAGATTTGACCGCGCTCATATAAAGGAAGAAAGAACAGAACAGGGCCGGGGGGGGGGGGGAGGAGCCGCTGTGCAAGCTGTCACAGGCTGCACCATTAAGTGTCCCTGTAATCAAAACACTATCTATTCACTCACATGTGTCCAGGGAACTATCAGCCAACACCTGACTCAGGCCTGCAAGGCTGCTTCTCCTCCCTCTGTACCACCACCAGGAAAGTTCCTGTGAGCAAAGCCCCAACCGCTCCAGTACGGTGTCCCAACAGTACTAGAAGTACAGTACTTGGGCCAAATAGGCACACATTAGGGCTATACATACACCCCCCCATTTCATTAGATTGTGTCCCATTGGAGCCCCCATAGGGGGCACATTTCTTTATAATTGAATATTGAATTGTATAACTGTACTGTGGTGTGAAGCAGTTGAAGGCCATGCCACACCAATCAAACATTCTCCAACAAACACGGACAAACACAGATGTTTGTTTGGTATGCCGTGGCTGTCTGTCCTTGTTTGGAGATGTTTGGTCAGATTTGACATGTTTGTCCGTGTTTGCAACTGCCAACAACTGTTTGTAACTGCCAACAAGAATGCCAACATTCTTGTTGGCAGTTGTTGGGAGAACGTTTGATTGGTGTGCCATGGGCTTCATACTGTAATACTGAAGTCAACTTCTCCACTAATCATAGTTTTTTTCTTCCAATTTTCTCCCATTTTCTCCCCAATTGTACTTGGCCAATTCCCCCCATTAAAAGTATACACCATTCTGAAGAGTGTATTCACATTGTAGGTGCACAGCCTTAAAATAAAGGCTGTGCACCAATATTGACGGGCCGCTGTAGGCACGCATGTGGAAGTATATGCACACACACACACACACACACACACACACACACACACACACACACACACACACACACACACTCTCTCTCTCTCTCTCTCTCTCTCTCTCTCCTACATGGGAAACCAGACTTTCAGTTGGTGGTCTTTCCTGTCTGCGCAGCACAGGTGTGTGTGGTGTTCTGTGTGTGTGTGTGTGTGTGTGTGTGTGTATGACTCCCTCTCTATCTTTGAGGTAACGCTTAATTAGACCACAAACTGACAACTCTGTGTGTGTGTGTGTGTGTGTGTGTCTGTGTGTGCGTTCAAGGCTAGAAAAAGAGGGTATTTGTTACTTTAATGCTCCTTCCTAAGAATGTGGCATTTTTCTATGGCTTTCGGGTGTGAGGGATAGAAATCTTAAGTCACAACAACACGCAAAAAAAGTAAGAGCTGACACACACACACACACACACACACACTTCCAAGAGACACACATACACCTTGTGGACACCCCCACACACACACACTCTCGCCTCTTACCATATAGTACCCACAAACACCGAGAACAAGTTATTTTGTGCTGCTGTTGCTCACTGGTACAAAGGGAGATTTAGGGAACTTACTTGTGTTGCAGCGTGCACTCGCTTCTACAAAGGGAGATTTAGGGAACTTACTTGTGTTGCAGCGTGCACTCGCTTCTACAAAGGGAGATTTAGGGAACTTGTGTTGCAGCGTGCACTCGCTTCTACAAAGGGAGATTTAGGGAACTTATTTGTGTTGCAGCGTGCACTCACTTCTACAAAGGGAGATTTAGGGAACATATTTGTGTTGCAGCGTGAACTCACTTCTACAAAGGGAGATTTAGGGAACTTATTTGTGTTGCAGCGTGAACTCACTTCTACAAAGGGAGATTTTAGGGAACTTATTTGTGTTGCAACGTGCACTCGCTTCTACAAAGGGAGATTTAGGGAACTTATTTGTGTTGCAGTGTGAACTCACTTCTACAAAGGGAGATTTAGGGAACTTATTTGTGTTGCAGCGTGCACTCGCTTCTACAAAGGGAGATTTAGGGAACTTATTTGTGTTGCAGCGTGAACTCACTTCTACAAAGGGAGATTTAGGGAACTTATTTGTGTTGCAGTGTGCACTCACTTCTACAAAGGGAGATTTTATGGAACTTATTTGTGTTGCAGCGTGCACTCACTTCTACAAAGGGAGATTTAGGGAACTTATTTGTGTTGCAGCGTGAACTCACTTCTACAAAGGGAGATTTAGGGAACTTATTTGTGTTGCAGCGTGAACTCACTTCTACAAAGGGAGATTTTAGGGAACTTATTTGTGTTGCAACGTGCACTCGCTTCTACAAAGGGAGATTTAGGGAACTTATTTGTGTTGCAGTGTGAACTCACTTCTACAAAGGGAGATTTAGGGAACTTATTTGTGTTGCAGCGTGCACTCGCTTCTACAAAGGGAGATTTAGGGAACTTATTTGTGTTGCAGCGTGCACTCACTTCTACAAAGGGAGATTTAGGGAACTTATTTGTGTTGCAGCGTGAACTCGCTTCTACAAAGGGAGATTTAGGGAACTTATTTGTGTTGCAGCGTGCACTCACTTCTACAAAGGGAGATTTAGGGAACTTATTTGTGTTGCAGCGTGCACTCACTTCTACAAAGGGAGATTTAGGGAACTTATTTGTGTTGCAGCGTGCACTCACTTCTACAAAGGGGGAATTAGGAAGTTATTTGTGTAGCTCATGTTCACTTTTTAAGAGAGCAAGCCATCATCAGCGGAGCTGTTTATCTGTGCCTGTACAAAGCCTGGATTAGGGCCCCTGTATTTGAGGCCTGCGCCGTAATCCCTTTATGGATGTCACCTGTCATCTCTCTCTAATCACCTTCCAACTTTCTCTCCGTCCACCCCCCCCCCCTCCCCCCGCTCCTCCATCAGCCCCCCTCTATCGGCTCATCACAACCACCTTTCACTGGCTTCCCTGGAACAGAGATGAGTCTTTCACTGGCTTCTCTGGAACAGAGATGAGTCTTTCACTGGCTTCCCTGGAACAGAGATGAGTCTTTCACTGGTTTCCCTGGAACAGAGATGAGTCTTTCACTGGCTTCCCTGGAACAGAGATGAGTCTTTCACTGGCTTCCCTGGAACAGAGATGAGTCTTTCACTGGTTTCTCTGGAACAGAGATGAGTCTTTCACTGGTTTCTCTGGAACAGAGATGAGTCTTTCACTGGCTTCCCTGGAACAGAGATGAGTCTTTCACTGGTTTCTCTGGAACAGAGATGAGTCTTTCACTGGTTTCTCTGGAACAGAGATGAGTCTTTCACTGGTTTCTCTGGAACAGAGATGAGTCTTTCACTGGCTTCTCTGGAACAGAGATGAGTCTTTCACTGGTTTCTCTGGAACAGAGATGAGTCTTTCACTGGTTTCCCTGGAACAGAGATGAGTCTTTCACTGGTTTCCCTGGAACAGAGATGAGTCTTTCACTGGCTTCCCTGGAACAGAGATGAGTCTTTCACTGGCTTCTCTGGAACAGAGATGAGTCTTTCACTGGTTTCCCTGGAACAGAGATGAGTCTTTCACTGGTTTCTCTGGAACAGAGATGAGTCTTTCACTGGTTTCTCTGGAACAGAGATGAGTCTTTCACTGGTTTCTCTGGAACAGAGATGTGTCTTTCACTGGCTTCTCTGGAACAGAGATGAGTCTTTCACTGGTTTCTCTGGAACAGAGATGAGTCTTTCACTGGTTTCTCTGGAACAGAGATGAGTCTTTCACTGGTTTCTCTGGAACAGAGATGAGTCTTTCAATGGTTTCTCTGGAACAGAGATGAGTCTTTCACTGGTTTCTCTGGAACAGAGATGAGTCTTTCACTGGCTTCTCTGGAACAGAGATGAGTCTTTCACTGGTTTCTCTGGAACAGAGATGAGTCTTTCACTGGTTTCTCTGGAACAGAGATGAGTCTTTCACTGGTTTCTCTGGAACAGAGATGAGTCTTTCACTGGTTTCTCTGGAACAGAGATGAGTCTTCCACTGGTTTCTCTGGAACAGAGATGAGTCTTTCACTGGTTTCTCTGGAACAGAGATGAGTCTTTCACTGGTTTCTCTGGAACAGAGATGAGTCTTTCACTGGTTTCTCTGGAACAGAGATGAGTCTTTCACTGGTTTCTCTGGAACAGAGATGAGGGAGAGTTCAAGAGTGAAGGATGGCGAGAGAGTGAGAGCCAGGGAGAGGGAGGCGGAGATATGGATTTAGGGAAATCAGAGTTCATAGGAAAGAGGGGAGCGTGGCAGACACACACACACACACACACACACACACACACACACACTGGCACCCAGCCTAATACCACCCGGAGGCCATGCATCTACCCCCCCCCCCCCCCCACATCTCCATCTTTCCCCCCTCTCTGTACTCTCCACCTTTCCATCACTCCCTCTATCTCCACACCATTTCCCCCGCCCCACTCTTTTTACCTTTCTGTGTTTTTTACCTTCATGCCTCATGCCATGTATGCACTGCCAGCTCTCCCCTTCCCTCGCCGTTCATCTGGCTTATGAAGTGCAGTGTGTGTTGTCCATCCATCCATCCTTCCTCCTGTCTTATCTATCCATCCATCTCCCTCCATCTCCTCTCAGCTTGCATGTTTAATGTGATATATTTATCCTGCGTGTAATGTAAGCCGCAGCTGGCCATTAGTCAATTATGAAATTTAATCGTAACAATTATGAGAATCCATAGCGATTAACACAGCATTTCCTCTTTCATTTACCCCTGATGATTTTGTAGCGGGGCCATGAATCCTAACTTCCTTATCTCTCGTCTCTCTCTCTCCCCCTTTCTCTCCCTCTCTCTCCCTCCGCTCCCCTCCAAGCCTCTCCTCTCTTTTCTTACAAGGCAAAAACTTTTCTCTCGCTCTGGTAGAAACAACCTGCCCAGACGTGGCCTCCTTTAAAGGCAACTAATGGAAAGTGTGAATGAAATGAAAGTGTGGCTAAAAAAAAAAGTCGATCTCATTAGGCCTTGTCTGGCCTCCATCACACGGAGCCTTCTCTCTCTCTCTCTCTCTCTCTCGCCTCCTCTCTCTGGCCAGTGGAGCGGCGCAGTAGCGTGTGCGAGGCCAGGGACTGAGGAATCTGATAGGGATAAACCAATTTGCCGTCCACACAAACATCCCAGCAGGCTTACGCCCCCGCCCCGGCTCCCACTGCTCATTTAAGATGGCGGTCGGAGAGGCCAGCAATTAAGTTTTAATTAGGTGGGCTAATTATTGCCGGGCAGGAAGTATCAGACGCCAGGCTGATTGTTCTCTGGCCCGAGGAGGAGGGGATGCAACCTAATGGGGGCAGGCGGCGAGAGGAGCGGGAGACCTTTGCATCACCCCCAAAAAAGAAGCAGCTAGATTGGGTCTGATTTCACGTACTCAGTTTAAAAGTACAGTAGCAGTTTGACCTTGGTGTTTCTTACTGCAACGCTTCTCAAAGTGGCCCTGCATGGGGTTTCATTTTCCACTTTAACTTAATTCACTAGAAATCTTTCCAATGAGATAATACATCATCGTATGCTTAATTCTCACCGCTATTACCTCCCCATATACTGTACACTGTAGCGAGGTCTGCCCTTCCCATCTTCCCACCAGGACTCCCTGGAAGAAGAGCTCTTGTGTCTCAGTGGGACCTTCCTGGATGAATAAAGGATAAATCAATCAAATACGGGGGTCACTGGGACAAAATCATATCCAACGATGTGTGTATTTTGGGGGTTTGAGTTATGAAAACATTTTGAGAAGCCAAGTATCTATTTCCCTGATAGGAGTATATAAGGCTGATATCGTTTTCTGCTGAGGAGGAGGCTCCTGCTTAGCCCGAGTACACCTGATGACAAATGCAATGAGGATGAAGCAGAGGACGATGTGACTGTACGATAGGCCGAGAGAGATGGCGACGCCTGTATGTTTCATTGTGTGTCACGGTAGGTGAGAATGGGCCCAAAATGCTACAGATTCGCGCTAAAGTGATTTCGCTAATGCGTTGCTCACATGGGTGTTGCATGCAATGCAGTACAGCATGGCATCCCTGCAAACAAAAATATAGACCCATAGAGCCTATTAGTAAGCGTCATCCTTTGGGGGAGTGGGGGATTCACCCGCAAAACACCCCCCTACCATCTCTTATCAGCAGACACCACCAACCTCCCTACACACACACACACACACACACACACACACGCACACATAAACAGACCATCAATGATGTCACAAGGCTAATCTCGTCGCGCCTCGGAACCCAATTAAAAAACAGAGACGTGTGGCTGCCAACATCAGGAATCTAATCACATTCCAGGAAAAGGCGCGTAATTTCCCTGGCTTTCTGCTGGGGTCGAGATAGAGATTGAGAGTATACGGGCGGGCAGGGATGGGCGCAGCTCATCACACTCAGGCCCCAGAGGTAGGCCTGGAGGGGGGTCTGGAGTGGAGTGTGTGTTGGGGGGGGGGGGGGGGGGGATGTGTGTGTGGTAGGATGGTTTGGAAGAAAAGGTTATATGCTCAGAAATGTTGCCAGCGGGGAAAAAAACAACACAAGCACCACCAAGCATTAATCCAACTCACCACCACAGGCAGCAACAATAGCAACCGAAATGGAAACGATAACACTATAGCGACTTGCCATGCCATTGCAAGCGTCGGTCTTAGTTGTCATGGTGGTGAATAAAAGGGTCGATATATGCGCGTGTGTCAATGAGTAAACAGATTGTGAAAACATTGGATCTTACATGTAACGCCTGGCATTCGTACAAATGTTGTGTCGCAGTGGAACACGCTCGACGACCAGTCGGATTTGGAGAACACACTACTCGAGTTCTAATGGCCCATCGATTTTACTCTATTCATTTACTTTTGATTATTCTCTTGAACTTCATCATGCTCCTACTCTAAGGCCTACAAAATAACCCTACAGCCGGAGGCAGAACTCGCCATCTTCAGCTGCTCGGAGTCCTCTCTGAGCTTCCCTACCACTGTGCAGCAATCTCTGACACTGGGGACAACTGTCGCCAAAATACTTATTCTGAAGGAATGGAAGTCCTCCTCTTCACCTTCTTTTTGGGTGTGGCTGCTGATGGACATGATCTCTCTTGTACAGATGGAGAGACTCAGGTCCCTGAGAACCAACTCGCTTAAGAGGTTCTCAACTATCTGGGACCCGTTTTTGGCCTACTTTGATGAGGTTGACACGTGACTGAGGTCGGGGGTGGCGGATGGCTCGCCTGGCTGGTATCTCGTCCCTTTTGTGGGACCCCATGCACATTATTTCTTGCAAACACATAAGCACCTTATGCAACTGGCAACACCATGTTGTAATGTTGAATCTTGATGATGTATGTATATTTTTTATTATTATTTATTTATTTAATTATTTTTCTATTTATGTTCCTGTGTCTGAGCCTGTTTGTCTTGTTCATTTTGTTCTATAAAAATTTTAAAATAAACAAACAAAAAAACTTCATCATGCACCTTTTGAACTGTAAATTCCTATTGATCACTCAGGTCCTTCTAATTCGTCTGTATATTCTATATGAGACTGCAAGATTTGATCTTATCTATATTTTTTGTCTAAGTTCTGACTATTGATGTGACCGCTATGCTGCATACTACTTACACTAAGTCACATTTCTCGTATGTAATCTGATTACTTACTGTGGCAATAAAAGTGTTTCTGATTCTGGTTCTGAATCACTCCAATCTTGAAATTCAGTCCAAATCACGGCTAAAAGTCCTGATAGTGTGTTCTCAGCATTAGTGAGTAGCATTACCCCTCTTCAGCGAGAGAGAGAGACAGAGGCATGGAGTGGAGGGTTGCTTGAACTGGGGGTTGCTGGGGGTTGCCCTGCAGCTCAGGTGGGGGGTTGGAGGGGTGGTGGCTGGGGGGGGGAGGTGTAGGGGTGGGATGGGGAGAGATGGTGGTAGTAAAGGTGGTCAGTTCATGACCTGGTCAGGAATGCAGTCACCCCTCGGCGGAGAGCCACAGGGACTTTACACCAGGGGGAAACTCTATACCGCAAGTAGAAAGCCCTGTCAATCACCTGGGCCCTGAGCGGGGGAGGGGGGTGGGCGGTGGGGGGAAGGGGGTGGCATATACTCGTACAGACCAGACCAAATGACACACACACACACACACACACACACACACACACACACAGCAACCAGTCAAAGACGGTCTCCTTCTCTTGATTTTCTGTTTTTTAGGAATAGAGTGCCAAAGTCACGCCCTCTTCTGGGTTAGGCATATGAACCAAGGGATTTCATCCGCTATTACTTTTTCCATCTACATTTGGTAAAATGCTTATAAAATAGTTGTACTTTGTGAAACAAAGCTATTCCGCTATATTTAGAATCAGGACAGACTATATTATATATTATAATATATTATATTATATATATTATAACGTTTCACTCTGAGCAAAACTACAAATGTTGAAACAAATGTTTTAATGCGTTTTATTCTTTATTTTTGGTCAGAGTGAAATTAATTGCTTGAATTGACCAAATAAAACTATTTTTATACGCTTTTTACGAAATGTAGATGAAAAAATGAATGGCGGATCAAATCCCTTGGTTCGTATGCTCAACACGGAAGATGGCGTGACTTCGGCACTCCATACGACATACCATTCTGTCTCTCTCCCCTCTCTCTCTCCCCCTGTATGGAGGGGGTTGGCTCTCTCTCTCTCCCCCTGTATGGAGGGGGTTGGCTCTCTCTCTCCCCCCCTGTATGGAGGGGGTTGGCTCGGGGTCGGTCTGCCTTGCTGAGATGGGAGCAAACAGAGCTGACAGCTTCCTTCCTCACAGTAAACACGACCGCGCCACTTAGACATGGGTCAGGGACAACAACACACACCGCCTTGCACGCACCCCCACCTCTACCTAGCCTACTACCTTCCTCACCCACTGATAGTCTCCTGTATACACACACTACCCCCCCACCTCTACCTAGCTTACTACCTTCCTCACCCACTGATAGTCTCCTGTATACACACACTACCCCCCCACCTCTACCTAGCCTACTACCTTCCTCACCCACTGATAGTCTCCTGTATACACACACTACCCCCCCACCTCTACCTAGCCTACTACCTTCCTCACCCACTGATAGTCTCCTGTATACACACACTACCCCCCCACCTCTACCTAGCCTACTACCTTCCTCACCCACTGATAGTCTCCTGTATACACACACTACCCCCACCTCTACCTAGCCTACTACCTTCCTCACCCACTGATAGTCTCCTGTATACACACACTACCCCCCCACCTCTACCTAGCCTACTACCTTCCTCACCCACTGATAGTCTCCTGTATACACACACTACCCCCCCACCTCTACCTAGCCTACTACCTTCCTCACCCACTGATAGTCTCCTGTATACACACACTACCCCCCACCTCTACCTAGCCTACTACCTTCCTCACCCACTGATAGTCTCCTGTATACACACACTACCCCCCCACCTCTACCTAGCCTACTACCTTCCTCACCCACTGATAGGCCCAATCCCAATTCTTTTCTTAACCCTCAATCTTAACCCTCAAGCTCAACCCTCAATCTTAGTAGCCCTCAAAACTAAGTGTTAAGGGCTATCTTGCGACTTTAAAATGGGACAGCCCTTAAAGGCAGATACGTCTTCAGACTGTGGGGGGCAGCAGTATGCCAAAGCTCCGTCCAGTCTGTCAATTCAAAAGGAGAGGAAAAAAGCATCCTTACAAATATTTCCTTGATAATATAGATGTAGAAATTACGATAACCATTGTATTAGCTTAGTTTAATGTCATTTTATGGATTTCCGTTTTGGAATCGTAACAACAATTGTTGTTGCTAACTATCGATAGTCAGTAGCCGTGCTGGTCAAGCCATATTATTATTATTATTATATTATAACATTGTTAACGTTGTTACGAAATGCCATAATTCTCGGTGGTAATGTCGTTGTTGAGTTGTTTTTATCAAGATACAGCCTACGTGTAATGCAACGCACCACAAAACAAGTGGGGCTAGAATGACCGTGCTTTCCGACGTGAGGGCTGGCTTGACTGAAGTGTTTAACTGCAGTCAAGCCAGCCCTCACGTCGGAAAGCACGGTCATTCTAGCACCCACTCGTTAGCAGCAACATTGTTGTTAGGATTCCAAAACGGAAATCCATAAAATGACATTAAACTAAGCTAATACAATGGTTATCGTAATTTTTACATCGCTATTAACAAGGAAATACTTAACTTTGTCGGGCTACTTTTTTCCTCCGTTCGCCGCCATCTTCCATCTGAATGGATCTAGCTGATGACACGCAAGGGATTCTGGGATCGCACTCACCACCAAGTGTGGTCGTGGAAAATCTCAAAACTGAGTGCCGTAGAGCCCTCAAACTCGACCCTTAACTTAACAAAGTGAGAATCGGGACAGCACTAGCACTTCGCGGGAGTGCGCATTTTTGAGACTGAGGGTTAAGATTGAGGGTTAAGATAGGAATTGGGATTGGGCCATAGTCTCCTGTATACACACACTACCCTCCACCTCTACCTAGCCTACTACCTTCCTCACCCACAGAGAGTCTCCTGTATACACACACTACCCCCCACCTCTACCTAGCCTACTACCTTCCTCACCCACTGATAGTCTCCTGTATACACACACTACCCCCCCACCTCTACCTAGCCTACTACCTTCCTCACCCACTGATAGTCTCCTGTATACACACACTACCCCCCCACCTCTACCTAGCCTACTACCTTCCTCACCCACTGAGAGTCTCCTGTATACACACACTACCCCCCCACCTCTACCTAGCCTACTACCTTCCTCACCCACTGATAGTCTCCTGTATACACACACTACCCTCCCACCTCTACCTAGCCTACTACCTTCCTCACCCACAGAGAGTCTCCTGTATACACACACTACCCTCCCACCTCTACCTAGCCTACTACCTTCCTCACCCACTGATGGTCTCCTGTATACACACACTACCCCCCACCTCTACCTAGCCTACTACCTTCCTCACCCACTGATAGTCTCCTGTATACACACACTATCCCCCACCTCTACCTAGCCTACTACCTTCCTCACCCACAGAGAGTCTCCTGTATACACACCCTACCCCCCACCTCTACCTAGCCTACCTTCCTCACCCACTGAGAGTGTCCTGTATACACACACTACCCCCCACCTCTACCTAGCCTACTACCTTCCTCACCCACTGAGAGTCTCCTGTATACACACACTACCCTCCCACCTCTACCTAGCCTACTACCTTCCTCACCCACAGAGAGTCTCCTGTATACACACACTACCCTCCCACCTCTACCTAGCCTACTACCTTCCTCACCCACTGATAGTCTCCTGTATACACACACTACCCCCCCACCTCTACCTAGCCTACCTTCCTCACCCACAGAGAGTATCCTGTATACACACACTACCCCCCACCTCTACCTAGCCTACCTTCCTCACCCACTGATAGTCTCCCGTATACACACACTACCCCCCACCTCTACCTAGCCTACCTTCCTCACCCACTGATAGTCTCCTGTATACACACACTACCCCCCCACCTCTACCTAGCCTACTACCTTCCTCACCCACTGATAGTTTCCTGTATACACACACTACCCCCCCACCTCTACCTAGCCTACTACCTTCCTCACCCACTGATAGTCTCCTGTATACACACACTACCCCCCACCTCTACCTAGCCTACTACCTTCCTCACCCACTGATAGTCTCCTGTATACACACACTACCCCCCACCTCTACCTAGCCTACTACCTTCCTCACCCACTGATAGTCTCCTGTATACACACACTACCCCCCACCTCTACCTAGCCTACTACCTTCCTCACCCACTGAGAGTCTCCTGTATACACACACTACCCCCCACCTCTACCTAGCCTACCTTCCTCACCCACTGATAGTCTCCTGTATACACACACTACCCCCCACCTCTACCTAGCCTACCTTCCTCACCCACTGATAGTCTCCTGTATACACACACTACCCCCCACCTCTACCTAGCCTACTACCTTCCTCACCCACTGAGAGTCTCCTGTATACACACACTACCCCCCACCTCTACCTAGCCTACTACCTTCCTCACCCACTGAGAGTCTGTATACACACACTACCCCCCACCTCTACCTAGCCTACTACCTTCCTCACCCACTGAGAGTCTCCTGTATACACACACTACCCTCCTACCTCTACCTAGCCTACTACCTTCCTCACCCACTGAGTCTCCTGTATACACACACTACCCTCCTACCTCTACCTAGCCTACTACCTTCCTCACCCACTGATAGTCTCCTGTATACACACACTACCCTCCTACCTCTACCTAGCCTACTACCTTCCTCACCCACTGAGAGTCTCCTGTATACACACACTACCCTCCTACCTCTACCTAGCCTACTACCTTCCTCTCCCACTGAGAGTCTCCTGTATACACACACTACCCTCCTACCTCTACCTAGCCTACTACCTTCCTCACCCACAGAGAGTCTCCTGTATACACACACTACCCTCCTACCTCTACCTAGCCTACTACCTTCCTCACCCACTGAGAGTCTCCTGTATACACACACTACCCCCCCACCTCTACCTAGCCTACCTTCCTCACCCACTGATAGTCTCCTGTATACACACACTACCCTCCTACCTCTACCTAGCCTACTACCTTCCTCACCCACTGAGAGTCTCCTGTATACACACACTACCCCCCCACCTCTACCTAGCCTACTACCTTCCTCACCCACTGATAGTCTCCTGTATACACACACTACCCTCCCACCTCTACCTAGCCTACTACCTTCCTCACCCACAGAGAGTCTCCTGTATACACACACTACCCTCCCACCTCTACCTAGCCTACTACCTTCCTCACCCACTGATGGTCTCCTGTATACACACACTACCCCCCACCTCTACCTAGCCTACTACCTTCCTCACCCACTGATAGTCTCCTGTATACACACACTATCCCCCACCTCTACCTAGCCTACTACCTTCCTCACCCACAGAGAGTCTCCTGTATACACACCCTACCCCCCACCTCTACCTAGCCTACCTTCCTCACCCACTGAGAGTGTCCTGTATACACACACTACCCCCCACCTCTACCTAGCCTACTACCTTCCTCACCCACTGAGAGTCTCCTGTATACACACACTACCCTCCCACCTCTACCTAGCCTACTACCTTCCTCACCCACAGAGAGTCTCCTGTATACACACACTACCCTCCCACCTCTACCTAGCCTACTACCTTCCTCACCCACTGATAGTCTCCTGTATACACACACTACCCCCCCACCTCTACCTAGCCTACCTTCCTCACCCACAGAGAGTATCCTGTATACACACACTACCCCCCACCTCTACCTAGCCTACCTTCCTCACCCACTGATAGTCTCCCGTATACACACACTACCCCCCACCTCTACCTAGCCTACCTTCCTCACCCACTGATAGTCTCCTGTATACACACACTACCCCCCCACCTCTACCTAGCCTACTACCTTCCTCACCCACTGATAGTTTCCTGTATACACACACTACCCCCCCACCTCTACCTAGCCTACTACCTTCCTCACCCACTGATAGTCTCCTGTATACACACACTACCCCCCACCTCTACCTAGCCTACTACCTTCCTCACCCACTGATAGTCTCCTGTATACACACACTACCCCCCACCTCTACCTAGCCTACTACCTTCCTCACCCACTGATAGTCTCCTGTATACACACACTACCCCCCACCTCTACCTAGCCTACTACCTTCCTCACCCACTGAGAGTCTCCTGTATACACACACTACCCCCCACCTCTACCTAGCCTACCTTCCTCACCCACTGATAGTCTCCTGTATACACACACTACCCCCCACCTCTACCTAGCCTACCTTCCTCACCCACTGATAGTCTCCTGTATACACACACTACCCCCCACCTCTACCTAGCCTACTACCTTCCTCACCCACTGAGAGTCTCCTGTATACACACACTACCCCCCACCTCTACCTAGCCTACTACCTTCCTCACCCACTGAGAGTCTGTATACACACACTACCCCCCACCTCTACCTAGCCTACTACCTTCCTCACCCACTGAGAGTCTCCTGTATACACACACTACCCTCCTACCTCTACCTAGCCTACTACCTTCCTCACCCACTGAGTCTCCTGTATACACACACTACCCTCCTACCTCTACCTAGCCTACTACCTTCCTCACCCACTGATAGTCTCCTGTATACACACACTACCCTCCTACCTCTACCTAGCCTACTACCTTCCTCACCCACTGAGAGTCTCCTGTATACACACACTACCCTCCTACCTCTACCTAGCCTACTACCTTCCTCTCCCACTGAGAGTCTCCTGTATACACACACTACCCTCCTACCTCTACCTAGCCTACTACCTTCCTCACCCACAGAGAGTCTCCTGTATACACACACTACCCTCCTACCTCTACCTAGCCTACTACCTTCCTCACCCACTGAGAGTCTCCTGTATACACACACTACCCCCCCACCTCTACCTAGCCTACCTTCCTCACCCACTGATAGTCTCCTGTATACACACACTACCCTCCTACCTCTACCTAGCCTACTACCTTCCTCACCCACTGATAGTCTCCTGTATACACACACTACCCTCCACCTCTACCTAGCCTACTACCTTCCCCACCCACTGATAGTCTCCTGTATACACACACTACCCCCCCACCTCTACCTAGCCTACTACCTTCCTCACCCACTGATAGTCTCCTGTATACACACACTACCCCCCCACCTCTACCTAGCCTACTACCTTCCTCGCCCACTGAGAGTCTCCTGTATACACACACTACCCCCCCCACCTCTACCTAGCCTACTACCTTCCTCACCCACTGATAGTCTCCTGTATACACACACTACCCCCCCACCTCTACCTAGCCTACTACCTTCCTCACCCACTGAGAGTCTCCTGTATACACACACTACCCTCCCACCTCTACCTAGCCTACTACCTTCCTCACCCACAGAGAGTCTCCTGTATACACACACTACCCCCCCACCTCTACCTAGCCTACTACCTTCCTCACCCACAGAGAGTCTCCTGTATACACACACTACCCCCCCCCACCTCTACCTAGCCTACCTTCCTCACCCACAGAGAGTCTCCTGTATACACACACTACCCCCCACCTCTACCTAGCCTACTACCTTCCTCACCCACTGATAGTCTCCTGTATACACACACTACCCCCCACCTCTACCTAGCCTACTACCTTCCTCACCCACTGATAGTCTCCTGTATACACACACTACCCCCCACCTCTACCTAGCCTACTACCTTCCCCACCCACTGATAGTCTCCTGTATACACACACTACCCCCCACCTCTACCTAGCCTACTACCTTCCTCGCCCACTGAGAGTCTCCTGTATACACACACTACCCCCCCCACCTCTACCTAGCCTACTACCTTCCTCACCCACTGATAGTCTCCTGTATACACACACTACCCTCCACCTCTACCTAGCTTACTACCTTCCTCACCCACTGATAGTCTCCTGTATACACACACTACCCTCCACCTCTACCTAGCTTACTACCTTCCTCACCCACTGATAGTCTCCTGTATACACACACTACCCCCCCACCTCTACCTAGCCTACTACCTTCCTCACCCACTGATAGTCTCCTGTATACACACACTACCCTCCACCTCTACCTAGCTTACTACCTTCCTCACCCACTGATAGTCTCCTGTATACACACACTACCCTCCACCTCTACCTAGCCTACTACCTTCCTCACCCACTGATAGTCTCCTGTATACACACACTACCCTCCACCTCTACCTAGCTTACTACCTTCCTCACCCACTGATAGTCTCCTGTATACACACACTACCCCCCACCTCTACCTAGCCTACTACCTTCCTCACCCACTGATAGTCTCCTGTATACACACACTACCCTCCCACCTCTACCTAGCCTACTACCTTCCTCACCCACCAAGAGAGTCTCCTGTATACACACACTACCCCCCCACCTCTACCTAGCCTACTACCTTCCTCACCCACTGATAGTCTCCTGTATACACACACTACCCTCCCACCTCTACCTAGCCTACTACCTTCCTCACCCACTGATAGTCTCCTGTATACACACACTACCCTCCCACCTCTACCTAGCCTACTACCTTCCTCACCCACTGAGAGTCTCCTGTATACACACACTACCCTCCTACCTCTACCTAGCCTACTACCTTCCTCACCCACTGATAGTCTCCTGTATACACACACTACCCTCCTACCTCTACCTAGCCTACTACCTTCCTCACCCACTGAGAGTCTCCTGTATACACACACTACCCCCCCACCTCTACCTAGCCTACTACCTTCCTCACCCACTGATAGTCTCCTGTATACACACACTACCTGCCACCTCTACCTAGCCTACTACCTTCCTCACCCACTGAGAGTCTCCTGTATACCCCCCCCCCCCCAGTTTAGGATGGTAACACTTCCCAGCCCTTCATCATGGAGACATGTGACCCAACCGTCCACCTTACCTTTCATCTGTTCACAAACACACCCTGAATCTCACCCCATTCTTCTGCCCCAGCCCACGTCCAACTCCCCCCCTACACACACCACTTACCCCTCTCAGCTCTCTCTTAGCAGACACTAAGGGATCTTTTAGAAGCTGGGACAACACTGTGTCAACAGCTCATCACTAGGTCTAAAGCAGGGGTGCCCAAATTCTTTCCCATGAAGGGCCAAAACTTAATCTGGGTGGAGGGCCGAGGGCCAAAAATAAACGTTGTGGAATTACATTAAAATGTATTGTGTTTTAATAGAAAATTAACATTCTAAATCTAAAATAACATTTCAATATAATAATCTACTTTTTATCTGTTTGGTAATTGTAATAATTTGCAATTGGTTATATATATAAAAAAAAAACATCTGCATTTGTGGGGAGCTTAAACATTTAATCGTAAACACCCAGTTAGTTTGACTTAATTCACAACTTGAAAAATCCTCAAGGTACTTTGAAAATCAGCTTTATTGTCCATCTTTTGTAAACAATTTGCCATGACAATTTGCAGGAATGCAATCTCAGGGGTGAACACAGTATATCCACAGCCACATTCAGACACTGTTTCACAAAGTCACCACATGAAAAAGCGTGTCCACCCTTTGCAATCAGTGCAGATATCTGATAACTTGCCCGAGTTACATTCTGGATAAAAAAATCGGGGGGGGGGGATTCTTTTTTTTTTTTTTTTTTTTTTCAAAATCCGTGGCAGGCCAAAACAAACAGAGCGCGGGCCAAACTTGGCCCGCGGGCCCCAAATTGGGCACCACTGGTCTAAAGTAACCGCTGAGGCAAACCCCTGCCACTGTTCAAACCGTTCATTTCTTCTTGAGAGACGGACATGCCTGTTGAATATGCTTTGAATATGCCGTTTTTGAGAGATTGTCCCATTGGTCAACTCAACTGTTGTTATGGTGGGGGCTTTGAATGTGTTCCTCTGAACTACTTTGGCTTTGTTTTAGTCTAGGGTAACATTAATCTCCACCCAAACCCCTTACACTTGGTTCACACCACAAGCATCTCAGAAGCAGCGCTTCACGGAAGCTTCCAGCAGGAGCCTTGCCATTCACACCAGAATCACTGTTTTGCTCCACGCCTCGCTCTGTTTTGCACGGCGCTGCCCTGCCCCCACTCACAACTTGCATTGACTTCATGCCTTGAACAAGTAGACGAGAAGCTGAAACTCTCGCTGCAGCACGCGTGCAGCATCACTTCAGCGTGGCGTGGCAAAGCGCTGCGGCTGCTGTGATCGGTGTAGCCTGTTAACAAGGACGCTGAAATTAAACTGCCTCTGCGCTGCATTGCTTCAGTGTAGGATTGGTGTATGGTGTGTTCGGCCCCTTACACATGTGAATCCTTAGCCTATCACTCAGAATGGTGAGGGCTAGAATTAACAGTCAATCTGACCAATGATTGCTACTGAAAACTAACATATAATCGACAGTTAAACTAACCAATGAATGACGTCAATCGAT
The DNA here is from genome assembly GCF_964638095.1 of Poromitra crassiceps. NCBI lineage: Eukaryota > Metazoa > Chordata > Actinopteri > Beryciformes > Melamphaidae > Poromitra > Poromitra crassiceps. The sequence continues at coordinate 24,505,506 of NC_139624.1, read as the reverse complement.
CTGACTGTCACATCTAAGTAATGAGAACTTAGACACCAAAATCATCATATGTCCCTGTACGATTATTGCCTCTAGAACTCCATGCTAACACTTCAGCATAGACTACTATGTTGATCATAGGCCACTAACATTATCTCTCAGCATACACTACTATGTTGATCATAGGCCACTAACATTATCTTTCAACATACACTATGTTGATCATAGGCCACTAACATTATCTTTCAACAGACACTATGTTGAGTCATAGGCCACTAACATTATCTTTCAACATACACTATGTTGAGTCATAGGCCACTAACATTATCTTTCAACATACACTATGTTGAGTCATAGGCCACTAACATTATCTTTCAACATACACTATGTTGAGTCATAGGCCACTAACATTATCTTTCAACATACACTATGTTGAGTCATAGGCCACTAACATGATCTTTCAACATACACTATGTTGATCATAGGCCACTAACATGATCTTTCAACATACACTATGTTGAGTCATAGGCCACTAACATGATCTTTCAACATACACTATGTTGATCATAGGCCACTAACATTATCTTTCAGCATACACTATGTTGAGTCATAGGCCACTAACATTATCTTTCAACATACACTATGTTGATCATAGGCCACTAACATTATCTTTCAACATACACTATGTTGATCATAGGCCACTAACATTATCTTTCAACATACACTATGTTGATCATAGGCCACTAACATTATCTTTCAACATACACTATGTTGATCATAGTCCACTAACATTATCTCTCAACATACACTATGTTGATCATAGGCCACTAACATTATCTTTCAGCATACACTATGTTGATCATAGGCCACTAACATTATCTTTCAGCATACACTATGTTGAGTCATAGGCCACTAACATTATCTTTCAGCATACACTATGTTGATCATAGTCCACTAACATTATCTCTCAACATACACTATGTTGATCATAGGCCACTAACATTATCTTTCAACATACACTATGTTGATCATAGGCCACTAATATTATCTTTCAGCATAAACTATGTTGATCATAGGCCACTAACGGTGCTTTCTCACTGGCGCCCCGGTACCGTTCGCGAGCACACTTGTCCCCAAATTGACTCCAGTTTCGGAACGTTTGATGAGTGTGAACGTTCCGTTCTGTTCCGTGCCCGGGCACGCCACGGGGAACCGTGACAGGATCCACTTGAAAAGGTTGTCTGGGGAAAGCTTTGGCGTGCCCGGGAACGGAACACTTGCGAATGTGAACGCCAACCGTTCCGAACCACATAGACAACACAGGGGTGAGGATACACTCCAGGCGTAGTTGATGACACAAGTGCACTCTGTTCCGTGGAAGAAATTTTGTAATGTGAAAGCTGACCAGCGGGGGAGAGGGGAGGGGGGGCAATCGTGCCTGGGCACAGAACGGAACGAAAGCAATCGTTCCCAGTGAGAAAGCACCCTAACATTATCTCCACTTTCCAAGTTTGGTGTTGGAAATTGGTAAAAATGTACCTCCAATGTAATAGAAGAATAGAGATACAAGTTCCCAGCGAGCATTTTTCGGTTGAAAAGACCTTTAAAAAACGTTTAGGGGCAATGTTGAAAAAACGTGCAAGGAAGGTTTGAAAGTGAAAGTTTTTTCACCCACTATTTGCAGACGTTTATTGAACGTTCAGATTTAGACCATATTTCACCAGGATCTTAAATTAAAAATTCAGCAGCGCACACGGGAAAGCCACTGCGCTCTACGCCTTGAGCTATACATTTTCTTATACTATACAGAGAGCCGGGCACATATATACTCTATCTTGCACACAACTGGTAGACTACACAATTGTCAACGATCGGGAGGACAAGTTATTTTATGTGATGTGTACGAGACTATCATATTATGTAACAGACTAAAATTATGTTGTGTGTGTGTCCATCTATAGTCTGTAGGCTGTACGGCTTCAGAGGTTAACTTCATTTAACACCAGAGACTCAGGAGGTACACAGAGCCTCGTATACAGTATGTTACAATAACATAGCGTGCCCAGCCCCAGAGCACCTCGTTCCGCACTTGGTGCAGACCGGTGCAAACTTGCTTTGGTCTAGTCAGTCACAGGTAGTATAGCTAGCGACTAAGTACTTGCGCATGCGCGTTGCTGCAGGAACTGAATTCATTATTTTATAGTATTGCGCTAAACTATTAACCATAGTTGTGTCCTGGAAGCTTTTTGCTGGCACCACATAGCCTATATAGTCCCATATTTATGATATTTCATGTGACATAAAATGCGTTGAAATGTAGTTTTCGTGTAGACCAGATTTCAACTCTCAGTTACACAATAAAATGGACAAATGCCAATTCACACACTATCAATAGTGTCTCTATTTCAAACTACAACAAATGTTTTAACAATATGATGAACCAAATTGTGTTTTTTTACACGTTGACGTTGTAACCGCATTTTAGCCGGTTGAAAAGAGGGTGAAATTAGGTCTTAGATGTTCAAACCCAATATCACCCAGATTTCAACTAAAAATCAACGTTGAAAAAACTTGTTGTGCTCGCTGGGTTGTTTCTACTGTATTATACAGTAACTGTCTGTAGTAGTAATGCAGGATAGATTGAGGAGGACTTCTACAGTAGCTACAGTATGACTGCACACTTGAAACACCATTTCTTCACTGCAGGTTGTGCAACATTTGGTCTGATTGAAGGGGAGAATCAGGCCACATCAGAGCAGCAGACCAGAGAGAGGTTTCACACCCTCTCCCTGCATTAGTGGTTGTTAATGTTACTTCATAGGCCTGGTTTGGAGCTAACAGTGTCTGTCTGTATGTATGTATGTATGTATGTATGTATGTATGTATGTATGTATGTATGTACTATGTATGTATGTATGCAGTCGTAGTGTGTGCGTGTGTGTGTGGTGTGTGTCTCTGAAATGCATAGCTGCACATCTTGAAAGCTTCCATTCTTATTAAATGATTAGATGCTATTCTGAATCACTGACATTCCATTGGAATCTCACACACACAAAATGGCCACTGGTTTGCTCTGTACTGATTTGGGGGAATTAATTGCTCCGCTTTCATCTTCATTTTCAGAACAATGCTCATTTATTTATGCTGAATATTATGCCTGGCATGTCAATTAATTATCAGCAAATTTGTTGGTAAGATTTAGCTTGTGGGTTAGTGTGTATGTGTGTGTGTGTGTGTGTGTGTGTGTGTGTGTGTGTGTCTGTGTGTGTGTGTGTGTGTGTGTGTGTGTGCGCGTGTGTGCTTGTGTGTAATTGAGTGACGTTGCCTCCGTGGGGAGCTGTGGATCGGCCTGCCAGTGCTAGATGCAGTTTTCACGTGCTAATTGAAGTTGGTCTTTTGAAGTAATTAAGATAAGGGTGTGGAGACAAAATAATTGGTATTATGCGACAGTAATTAAGCCATGCTGCTTATTTTTTCTCCTGACTTAATTCAACAGAGTCGGCTTTTCTTCACAAACAATGCGGCCGTCTGCGCTGTGTTGACTCGGCACTTTGCTTTCAACTCCTGTGTTTTTAACCGCGGTCCTCAGATCACCTTACTGACCGCAGGAGCGCGGGCACACACACTTATCACGGGGGGCACGGTGGCTCAGTGGTAGAGCTGTCGCCTCACAGTCAGAAGGTCCTGAGTTCGATTCTCGCCTGGGACACTGTGGGCGCTGTGGTTGTGTTCCCCCCCCATATCTTCAGTGCCTACTGCCCAGGTGGGGTATCTCGTCGTAAGGGCCTTTCTCTCTGTGTGGAGTTTGCATGTTCTCCCCGTGCTCCCCCAGGGGGTTCCTCCGTATATAACCCCCCCACTAAAAACATGCAGAAGATCAGATCGTCATCGTCATCCGACCAGTGACGACAACATCCGAAGTTGGTCCCCGGGCGCTGTACGAGAAAGCGACCACTGCTCCTGGCCTGCCCCCCGGAGGAAAGGACATGCCTGGATGGGTTAAATGCAGAGGACACTTTTCACCGGCCACAGTCAGCATGAGTGTGTTGTGGCCGCATGCATGTATTGTGGTGTTCGTGTGACAATAAAAGACAGGCTTGTCCCGTTACGAGAGAGAGTTTTTTTTTTAATCGATATACAGTACGGCCTTCGATACGATAATCCCCGGCCCTGCTCCATGAGAAGCTCTCCCACCTGGGCGTGCCCGACTCCATCTGCAGATGGTCCACTGCCTTCCTGAGCAGCACGTGAGGCTGAGGAAGCATTTCACCGACTCCTGGACCATCAGCACCGGAGCTGCCCAGGGTGGCGTCTTCTCTCTCTCCATACTTCTCTCTGTACACCAACAGCTGCACCTCCAGCCATCAGTCCGTCAAGCTCCTGGAGTTCACGGGTGACACCACCCTAATAGGGCTAATTTCCGATGGTGACGAGTCAGCGTACAGGCAGGAGATCGACCACCTGATGACCTGGTGCAGTCAAAACAACCTGCAGCTCAATGCTCAAAAGACAGTGGAGATGGTTGTGGACTACAGGGAGAACGCATCCCCACCTTCCCCATCACCCTGGGTGACTCCCCACTGAAGGGACCCCACAAAGGACTCCACAGTGTTAACAGGGGAGTCCTTTTGCTTCCTGGGTTCAATCATCAGATGCGACCTGAAATGGGAGCTGAACCTCAAAGCTCTCACCAAGAAGATACATGTACAACAGAGGATGTACTTTCTTCGGCGGCTGAGAAAGTTCAAGGTGCCAAAGGCAGCGTTGATACACTTCTACTAGGGGTGTCACCGTGTACATGGATAACCGGATACTAATTCATATCCGTTTAGAAAAAGCAATAACCGATTACATGTCGTCCCCCCCCCCCTTTTAAATAAAGTTTTGACTATGACTCGCAATCATTAATTTCTCATCAAAAAATAAAACTGTTTAGAGGTGATAATGCTGCCTGTAAGCTACAGATGATAACTTTAATGTTACACTAAAGTGTTCACACACGGGTAAAATATGTTTGACCAATGAAATCTTTTGTTTACAGCTGTCATACCTCCATGAGCTTGCGTAGCTTGTTGCTAAAATGGGGAACCCCCGGCTCATCAATTTGGTTTCTCAACATCCAATTTTGTATGACAAACACAGCGAGGACTAGCCTACTTCAACAACGAAATGAACAATAGATCGCCTTCAGATCGCCCAGCAGCTTGGATTCGCTGAAGATGGTAATGTAGCTGTTATGCAATGTAATTTACTTGCTAACATTGTAGCGAAAACCACTGTTGTAAACAGATGGAGCTAACGTTAGCCAGTTGTATCCAAGTGCTGCTGTATCCTAATGCTGCTTTCTTAACATTGAGGTTATGTTTCCTCAGGCAGAGGAAAGGTGCAGTCTCTGTTAAAAACTAGCGTTGGGCGCAGTCGTTAAAACCACATAAATCCACGATCTACCTGATACCAACTATGAATCTATGGGAGGTATTTGAATGGCGAGAGTGCCCTCTAGCGGTTATATAGCGGAAATGCGGTAAAAAACAACACCGGTTAAACGGTTACACGCTGGCAGAAGGTCCCGAGTACACGTTTAGAAATGTTTGTAACCGTTGACACCCCTAACTTCTACACCTCCACCGTCGAGTCCATCCTCACCTCCTCCATCACCGTCTGGTATGCTGCTGCTGCCCTCAAGGACATCTCCAGACTGCAGTGCATCATCCGCCGCGCTGAGAAGGTGGTCAAAGGTACAGCCTGCCATCCCTTCAAGACATACACACTACCAGGATGCTGAAGCGGTCTCGGAAAATCATGGCCGACCGCTCCCACCCAGGCCATAAACTGTTTAGAGCTCTCCCCAATGGCAAAAGACTGATGTCTGGCAGTACCAGAACCACTCGTCACAGGGGCAGTTTCCACCCAACTGCCATCCGCCTCTTCAACGAGACCCGAAAGACCCCACAAATAAGGGATCCCCTGAGCACAACCGGCTCAGTAATGGGCCGGCGTCGCCCCTATTCCACGGACATTACCCTACCCCCCAACCCTGACCCCCATCATATGTCACTTTATAAGGACTTTATATCTTGCCTTTATAATTTGTCTTTTTCAGTATTGCTTCATCTCTATGATCGATGTGACCGCTGCGCTGCATACTTGGACTCCCCCCCCCTACACCCTAAGAGGCGGTCCGGCTTATTTCAATGTCACGCTACTTCCTGGTTACAGCTCTCGACTCTTTGGTGTATGCTCTGCATGAGGCAATAGAGCCAAAGTCGGCGTCACTTCCTGCTTCAGCATGCGCACGAAGAGATTTCATCCACATTTCGTTAATGCTTATAAAAATAATTTTACTTGGTGAAACGAAACGATTCAGCTATATTTAGAAACAGGGGAGACCATAGAACATTTCACTCCGACCAAAGCGTAAAAAAGATAGCCGATTAAAAAAAAAAACCTTTTTCAATGTTTTTTTTTACCAAGTAAAATGTTCTATGGTCTCTCCTGATTCTACAGCTAAATTGTTTGGTTTCACCAAGTAAGACTATTTTTATAAGCATTTTACGAAATGTCTATGGGAAAATAAATGGTGGATGAAATCTCTTGGTGCGCATGCTGAAGCAAGAAGTGACGTCGACTTTGGCTCTCTGTTTGACAGTTTGATTTCACTGCACGCAATTTGAAAGTCAGAAGTTGTGTTACGTGTACGCAGATTGAAGAGAACGGACTGGAACACACACACACACACACACACACACACACACACACACACAGCCTGCAGCCTCTTGTGACCAGGTTACTAAAGCAAAGCTACAGTCACTTTAATTGTATTTATTAAACCAAATTACAGCGCTAACCTATCCCTGCTGCTGAGTGGTCTATGTAGTCTACACTCTGTGTGTGTGTGTGTGTGGGGGGGGGGGGGGCAGGCAGCAAACCACTCCTTGCAAACTGCGTAGCTCAGAAAACGCCACTTTGAGCTAATGGTGACCCCTCTTAACCCGCCAACAATATGCAATTTTACATTGTCAACTAGAACCAGGATACCTCCCATCTACACACACACACACACACGTGCACATGCACACAAACATAGGCGTGCACGCGCACACACACACACGCACAAACATACACACATGTGCGCACGCGCACACACACATACAGTACATACACAGGCTACTGTACACACGCTTTTGTTTGGGGCTGCAGGATTATTGAGAATTAAGAGGCAAGCATAAACAAAAGCAACATCTTAAATGGTGGACAAGCACGAGCGTGTGTTGTGTTTGACGTGTGTGTTTGTGTGAGTGTGTGTGCGCGTGTGACGTTGTGTGTGCGTGTGTGTGCATGCGTTTGTGTGTGTGTGTGTGTTGTGTGTGCATGCGTTTGTGTGTGTTGTGTGTGTGTGTGTTGTGTGTGCGTGTGCTTGAATTTAGTGTTGGCACAACGTCAGCCTGCCAGCTTAATCCCGCACCCCCCAACCCCCCTTCCCCAGAGCTTGGCCACAACTAAAACAGGTAATACACACTGTCTCCTGTGTGTGTGTGTGTGTGTGTGTGTGTGTGTGTGTGTGTGTGTGTGTGTGTGTGAGAGTGTGTGTGTGTGTGTGTGTGTGACTACTCACAGCTATTTTGGAGAGGGATCCTATGGCTAAATGAGAGGGAACATCTCACAACAATGCAGGTGCCACCAACAGTCTTGGGCGCTGTCCAATTTGGTGGCAGGGTGCTGGTGTTCTCTGTATTTGGATGTGTGTGTGTGTGTGTGTGTGTGTGTGTGTGTGTGTGTGTGTGTGTGTCATGACCTAGCTGTGGTTAAAAGCAGGAGTTGTCAGTGGAGTTAATAAAGGCTTCTGAAGCTGCGTCTTCCTCTGGTGGTTTGACCCCCCTCCCCCCATCCTGCTTCCTCATTTTGTGTGTGTGTGTGTGTGTGTCTGTGCGTGTGCATGCATGTGTGTCTCTGTGCAATGGAGGGATCCACACCTGATCACCGGTTGGGAGCCACAAAAAGTTTCTCTTTGTCAATGTTTTTTCCACCCGTCTCACTTCACATGCCTTTCTTTGTATGTTAGATGTGTTTTCCTACCTGTTTAACCATTGGTGTTCTATGAAAATGTTCCAGTAGATATGTTTGCATATTTTGTACGTTATCTGATTTGCGCCAAAGAACGTACATTGATCAGAACCGAAAGCTACAGTAATAGCTTGTTCCACTGAAGTTACCCCGGAAACGTGCAGGTATCCCTTGCATAAAACGTTACTTTAGAATCCACAATATTGCTTTATTATCAATACCGCCTAGGGATGTAACGATAACCGGTTTTAATGATAACCGTGATAAAATTCCTTACGATAACCGTACCGTTTCAAATTTTCATTATCATTAAAACCATGGTACTGTGATTACAGTGCTTTGAAAAACATGGTAAATATGCAAACGTGCAGCCTTGGAGAAATGATTTCAGGGAGTGTATCAATCCTTTTTGGGTCTGAGTTTTCAATATAAAATGTTGTAAAATGATTTCAGTGAGTCTCTCAGTACTTTTTGAACATTTTCATACCGTTACATCTCTGCCCAACAGATTTCAAAGCTGATGGGCTTAAAGGTCTTATCCGTAAGTTTGGCTGGAAAATAAATGTTCACAAAGTGTTTTCTGTTACCAATGATGAGTGAATGCGCCGTTCTGTAACTTAAAAAATTTGTCCAGCCGCGTTTCTCTGCATTCACCCATTGCAAAGATATTGCAAGATTTTCATGCTGGTCGCAGGTCATACTTTCAATTCAATTCAATTCAATTCAATTCAATTCAATTCAATTTATTGTTGTCCACAATGTGGAAATTTGTCTTTGGCTTCACAGGTTTGCTTGCACACATGAAAAGTACAGTACACAACACAGGAAATGATAGGGTACATAATACAACATATAACAAGACAACAGGACAACAGCACATTACAGACAGTGATAACGGACATGGTTCTGATGTGGATGAGTCCCGGCAAATTTGGCGGATGTGATGTTCTGCGCGTTCACAAGCCTGCCTCTTGTCCTCATGGCTCCAGCGGAAATATACCAACGAAGAAGATGGCTAACAGGAAGTGGCTAACGTTACGTTTGTCGCTAGCTGCCAGCAAAAACACAGACTCCAGCAAAACGTCCACACAAAAAGAAAGAAATATGTATCTAGTGAAGCCCGTCTGGCCAGATAGCAGCAATGTGACCGACATCGGGGGGAAACTAGAGTCGGGGCTGTGTGTTTTCGGTTCATGGAGGGCCCTTGTTGCTTGTAGCTGCTGTAATGTTGTTTTAGCCGATAACGTTTGCTGCTTGCTAATGGATTTACCACCTGGTCAGAAACTCCGCTAATAACATTACCGTCTTGTGTGAAGTAATGCAACAGTCGCAAATACAGTATGCCTAACGTTACTACCGTTATGCTTATGGTCATGGAAAATTGTTTGACTGACTGCAGTTAGCTGGAGTGAGACTGCCGATTATAATGTTAGCTTGATGCTAAGTGCCGCTAACGCTAACTAATAGGGGTCCGCTCGCTATATATAGATTACCACCAGCTCCACTAATAACATTACCGTCGTCTTGTGTGGAGTAATGCAACAGTCGCAAATATGTCTAACGCTAACGTTACTACCGTTATGCTTATGGTCATGGAACATTGTTTGACTGACTGCAGTTAGCTGCGGTGGTGAGACTGCCTAATATTATAACGTTAGCTTGATGCTATACACGGCTAACTAATAGATTTACAGATTTACATTTGTAGAAATTACCACCCAGCCCCACTAATAACATTACCGTCTTGTGTGGATAATGAATGTAACAGTCGGAAATATGCCTAACGTTACTGTTATGCTTATGGAACATTGTTTGACTGTTCAGTTTGGTCAACTCCAGGCATTATTAGACGGTACCGTATAATACAGGGGAAGCAGGGTAGTTCCTGGCTCACGCTAATGTGAATATCCTATCCATTTCCCCGCAGCCAATGCAAGCCAAAACACGACCAAACATGCCACAATAACGTCCGATAATTCATCCAGAATCCTTCTGGGCATCTCGAGGCTGATCTGACATCTCGAGGCTGATCGGACTGATAAATTGTCTAGGTTGCCGTTTTCAAGTGACTTTTATGAGTTAATGTTACAAAGCAACTAACACAATCTGCTGTTGCCAGGCAGCCGCTTGTGCGTGTGCGAGTATGGTGCCCGCGCGCCAGCTCGTTCACACGCTGCCTGCAGTTACTCAAACGGCCACCGGTGTCAGTAATAGTTAGAATTTACGGATAGGACCTTTAATGGAAAGATCGTTACTCTAACTGGTTAACAGTTAACTCGAATTGGTCATTCAGTGGCGTTTTTAGCCTGGCAAACATTGTTGCTAACAGCTAGCTGATGCCAGAGTGGCTAACACTAGCCAGTTATATCAGTATTTATATGTCATGACATGATGTATGACTATAGCGTTCCATGGAGTCATACGTCATGAGTATTGTAGTACAGCGGTTTTGTGGTTTCACGGTGCTCACATTCTTCATGATGCCACACCTCTTAGAAGGCCTGTTGTAAGTGGTAATGATGCCACACCTCTTAGAAGGTCTGTTGTAAGTGGTAATGATGCCACACCTCTTAGAAGGTCTGTTGTAAGTGGTAATGATGCCACACCTCTTAAAAGGCCTGTTGTAAGTGGTAATGATGCCACACCTCTTAGAAGGCCTGTTGTAAGTGGTAATGATGCCACTCCTCTTAGAAGGTCTGTTGTAAGTGGTAATGATGCCACACCTCTTAGAAGGTCTGTTGTAAGTGTTCATGATGCCACACCTCTTAGAAGGTCTGTTGTAAGTGGTAATGATGCCACTCCTCTTAGAAGGTCTGTTGTAAGTGGTAATGATGCCACACCTCTTAGAAGGTCTGTTATAAGTGGTAATGATGCCACACCTCTTAAAAGGCCTGTTGTAAGTGGTAATGATGCCACACCTCTTAGAAGGCCTGTTGTAAGTGGTAATGATGCCACACCTCTTAGAAGGCTTGTTGTAAGTGGTAATGATGTCACACCTCTTAGAAGGCCTGTTGTAAGTGGTAATGATGCCACTCCTCTTAGAAGGCCTGTTGTAAGTGGTAATGATGCCACTCCTCTTAGAAGGCCTGTTGTAAGTGGTAATGATGCCACACCTCTTAGAAGGTCTGTTGTAAGTGGTAATGATGCCACACCTCTTAGAAGGCTTGTTGTAAGTGGTAATGATGCCACTCCTCTTAGAAGGCCTGTTGTAAGTGGTAATGATGCCACTCCTCTTAGAAGGCCTGTTGTAAGTGGTAATGATGCCACACCTCTTAGAAGGCCTGTTGTAAGTGGTAATGATGCCACTCCTCTTAGAAGGCCTGTTGTAAGTGGTAATGATGCCACACCTCTTAGAAGGCCTGTTGTAAGTGGTAATGATGCCACACCTCTTAGAAGGCCTGTTGTAAGTGGTAATGATGCCACTCCTCTTAGAAGGCCTGTTGTAAGTGGTAATGATGCCACACCTCTTAGAAGGCCTGTTGTAAGTGGTAATGATGCCACTCCTCTTAGAAGGCCTGTTGTAAGTGGTAATGATGCCACTCCTCTTAGAAGGCCTGTTGTAAGTGGTAATGATGCCACTCCTCTTAGAAGGCCTGTTGTAAGTAGTAATGATGCCACACCTCTTAAAAGGCCTGTTGTAAGTGGTAATGATGCCACACCTCTTAGAAGGCCTGTTGTAAGTGGTAATGATGCCACTCCTCTTAGAAGGCCTGTTGTAAGTGGTAATGATGCCACACCTCTTAAAAGGCCTGTTGTAAGTGGTAATGATGCCACACCTCTTAGAAGGCCTGTTGTAAGTGGTAATGATGCCACACCTCTTAGAAGGTCTGTTGTAAGTGGTAATGATGCCACTCCTCTTAGAAGGCTTGTTGTAAGTGGTAATGATGCCACACCTCTTAGAAGGCTTGTTGTAAGTGGTAATGATGCCACACCTCTTAGAAGGTCTGTTGTAAGTGGTAATGATGCCACACCTCTTAACACATTCACTGCCAACAGTTTATCCAATACAGTAGTTAGCTTCTGCCAAGGTTTTTTTTGAGGATTCTGGCTCATCTTTCAAGAGCCGAGGATTATTTTCTGCTAGGACTTTGTGAACACAAAATATCTTAAAAGAACTAATATAATGTGTGCTTTCTCTGTCTAAAAGAGTTAGTTTTTATCATGTTCTGTTATGTAGGCATTAGCAGTTGAATACAGCATGGTTTCAGCGTCTGAGAAGGAAAGCTGAGATAAATGCATTTTTGTGAAATTCGATAGAACAGGCAGAACAGTCACTTTAACCATTTATTTTTGGCATCAGTGAGACATCAGACATCTAAACAATAGTTCTGAACAGTAATTTCCTCCAATATAACAGCACCCCCACAGCACCCCGCAAACTCCTCCCTCCGTGGGTGTGTCTCTGGTGGCTCTGCAGCGTGTGTCATAGGCGAGTCTCTGCTGCCTGTCTGTGCTGCCTGGCGGCCGCTCTTCGGTCGAGTCTGGATCGGGCTCGCTCGTTTCTGGGGTTTCGGTTGTGAGCTGGGATGAAGCTGCGTGCGATTCTGGGCTTTCTGCTACGTGTTTCAAAGTGTGTTGCACCCAGAGTCTATTTTTGGAATCCCCCACCGTTGTGCGCCAGCTCCCAGCGCGAAAGCGTTTTCGCCAAACCATTCTCATGAGAATGGTTTCCTCATGCTTTTTCCTGCTGTTTTTACTCGACTTTCTCTAATCTGGAGAGCACTGTCGCCACTTAATGGGTCGGTAAAATAGGTTATACACATTCAATAGCTCCCATATTTTTATAGGAGATGTAAGAGACTTTGATCCACGTCCCACCGTCAATTTTTTTTTTTTTTTTTTTTTGACGAGTTAACTCGTCGACGGCAGTCAACCGTTGGTTTCTGTTTGACGAGTTAACTCGTCGACGGCAGTGAACGTGTTAAAAGGCCTGTTGTAAGTGGTAATGATGCCACACCTCTTAGAAGGCCTGTTATAAGTGGTAATGATGCCACACCTCTTAGAAGGCCTGTTATAAGTGGTAATGATGCCACACCTCTTAGAAGGCTTGTTGTAAGTGGTAATGATGCCACACCTCTTAGAAGGTCTGTTATAAGTGGTAATGATGCCACTCCTCTTAGAAGGTCTGTTGTAAGTGGTAAAGATGCCACACCTCTTAGAAGGCCTGTTGTAAGTGGTAATGATGCCACACCTCTTAGAAGGCTTGTTGTAAGTGGTAATGATGCCACTCCTCTTAGAAGGTCTGTTGTAAGTGGTAATGATGCCACACCTCTTAGAAGGTCTGTTGTAAGTGGTAATGATGCCACTCCTCTTAGAAGGCCTGTTGTAAGTGGTAAAGATGCCACACCTCTTAGAAGGCCTGTTGTAAGTGGTAATGATGCCACACCTCTTAGAAGGCCTGTTGTAAGTGGTAATGATGCCACTCCTCTTAGAAGGTCTGTTGTAAGTGGTAAAGATGCCACACCTCTTAGAAGGTCTGTTGTAAGTGGTAATGATGCCACACCTCTTAGAAGGCTTGTTGTAAGTGGTAATGATGCCACACCTCTTAGAAGGCCTGTTGTAAGTGGTAATGATGCCACACCTCTTAGAAGGTCTGTTGTAAGTGGTAATGATGCCACACCTCTTAGAAGGCCTGTTATAAGTGGTAATGATGCCACACCTCTTAGAAGGTCTGTTGTAAGTGGTAAAGATGCCACACCTCTTAGAAGGCCTGTTGTAAGTGGTAATGATGCCACACCTCTTAGAAGGTCTGTTGTAAGTGGTAATGATGCCACACCTCTTAGAAGGCCTGTTATAAGTGGTAATGATGCCACACCTCTTAGAAGGTCTGTTGTAAGTGGTAAAGATGCCACACCTCTTAGAAGGTCTGTTGTAAGTGGTAATGATGCCACACCTCTTAGAAGGCTTGTTGTAAGTGGTAAAGATGCCACACCTCTTAGAAGGTCTGTTGTAAGTGGTAATGATGCCACACCTCTTAGAAGGCCTGTTGTAAGTGGTAATGATGCCACACCTCTTAGAAGGCCTGTTGTAAGTGGTAATGATGCCACACCTCTTAGAAGGTCTGTTGTAAGTGGTAATGATGCCACACCTCTTAGAAGGCTTGTTGTAAGTGGTAATGATGCCACACCTCTTAGAAGGTCTGTTGTAAGTGATAATGATGCCACACCTCTTAGAAGGCTTGTTGTAAGTGGTAAAGATGCCACACCTCTTAGAAGGCCTGTTGTAAGTGGTAATGATGCCACACCTCTTAGAAGGCCTGTTGTAAGTGGTAATGATGCCACACCTCTTAGAAGGTCTGTTGTAAGTGGTAATGATGCCACACCTCTTAGAAGGCTTGTTGTAAGTGGTAAAGATGCCACACCTCTTAGAAGGCCTGTTGTAAGTGGTAATGATGCCACACCTCTTAGAAGGTCTGTTGTAAGTGGTAATGATGCCACTCCTCTTAGAAGGCCTGTTGTAAGTGGTAATGATGCCACTCCTCTTAGAAGGTCTGTTGTAAGTGGTAATGATGCCACACCTCTTAGAAGGTCTGTTGTAAGTGGTAATGATGCCACACCTCTTAGAAGGCTTGTTGTAAGTGGTAATGATGCCACACCTCTTAGAAGGTCTGTTGTAAGTGGTAAAGATGCCACACCTCTTAGAAGGTCTGTTGTAAGTGGTAATGATGCCACACCTCTTAGAAGGCTTGTTGTAAGTGGTAATGATGCCACACCTCTTAGAAGGCCTGTTGTAAGTGGTAATGATGCCACACCTCTTAGAAGGCTTGTTGTAAGTGGTAAAGATGCCACACCTCTTAGAAGGCCTGTTGTAAGTGGTAAAGATGCCACACCTCTTAGAAGGCCTGTTGTAAGTGGTAATGATGCCACACCTCTTAGAAGGTCTGTTGTAAGTGGTAATGATGCCACACCTCTTAGAAGGTCTGTTGTAAGTGGTAATGATGCCACACCTCTTAGAAGGCTTGTTGTAAGTGGTAATGATGCCACACCTCTTAGAAGGCTTGTTGTAAGTGGTAAAGATGCCACACCTCTTAGAAGGCTTGTTGTAAGTGGTAATGATGCCACACCTCTTAGAAGGTCTGTTGTAAGTGGTAAAGATGCCACACCTCTTAGAAGGCCTGTTATAAGTGGTAATGATGCCACACCTCTTAGAAGGTCTGTTGTAAGTGGTAAAGATGCCACACCTCTTAAAAGGCCTGTTGTAAGTGGTAATGATGCCACACCTCTTAGAAGGCTTGTTGTAAGTGGTAAAGATGCCACACCTCTTAGAAGGCCTGTTATAAATGGTAATGATGCCACACCTCTTAGAAGGTCTGTTATAAGTGGTAATGATGCCACACCTCTTAGAAGGTCTGTTGTAAGTGGTAATGATGCCACACCTCTTAGAAGGTCTGTTGTAAGTGGTAATGATGCCACACCTCTTAGAAGGCTTGTTGTAAGTGGTAATGATGCCACACCTCTTAGAAGGCTTGTTGTAAGTGGTAATGATGCCACACCTCTTAGAAGGCTTGTTGTAAGTGGTAATGATGCCACACCTCTTAGAAGGCTTGTTGTAAGTGGTAATGATGCCACACCTCTTAGAAGGCTTGTTGTAAGTGGTAATGATGCCACACCTCTTAGAAGGCTTGTTGTAAGTGGTAATGATGCCACACCTCTTAGAAGGTCTGTTGTAAGTGGTAAAGATGCCACACCTCTTAGAAGGCTTGTTGTAAGTGGTAATGATGCCACACCTCTTAGAAGGCTTGTTGTAAGTGGTAAAGATGCCACACCTCTTAGAAGGTCTGTTGTAAGTGGTAATGATGCCACACCTCTTAGAAGGTCTGTTGTAAGTGGTAAAGATGCCACACCTCTTAGAAGGCTTGTTGTAAGTGGTAATGATGCCACACCTCTTAGAAGGCTTGTTGTAAGTGGTAATGATGCCACACCTCTTAGAAGGCTTGTTGTAAGTGGTAAAGATGCCACACCTCTTAGAAGGCCTGTTGTAAGTGGTAATGATGCCACACCTCTTAGAAGGTCTGTTGTAAGTGGTAAAGATGCCACACCTCTTAGAAGGCTTGTTGTAAGTGGTAATGATGCCACACCTCTTAGAAGGCTTGTTGTAAGTGGTAAAGATGCCACACCTCTTAGAAGGCCTGTTGTAAGTGGTAATGATGCCACACCTCTTAGAAGGCTTGTTGTAAGTGGTAATGATGCCACACCTCTTAGAAGGCTTGTTGTAAGTGGTAATGATGCCACACCTCTTAGAAGGCTTGTTGTAAGTGGTAAAGATGCCACACCTCTTAGAAGGCCTGTTGTAAGTGGTAATGATGCCACACCTCTTAGAAGGCTTGTTGTAAGTGGTAATGATGCCACACCTCTTAGAAGGTCTGTTATAAGTGGTAATGATGCCACACCTCTTAGAAGGTCTGTTGTAAGTGGTAATGATGTCACACCTCTTAGAAGGTCTGTTGTAAGTGGTAATGATGCCACACCTCTTAGAAGGTCTGTTGTAAGTGGTAATGATGCCACACCTCTTAGAAGGCTTGTTGTAAGTGGTAAAGATGCCACACCTCTTAGAAGGCCTGTTGTAAGTGGTAATGATGCCACACCTCTTAGAAGGCTTGTTGTAAGTGGTAATGATGCCACACCTCTTAGAAGGTCTGTTGTAAGTGGTAATGATGCCACACCTCTTAGAAGGCCTGTTGTAAGTGGTAATGATGCCACACCTCTTAGAAGGCTTGTTGTAAGTGGTAATGATGCCACACCTCTTAAAAGGCCTGTTGTAAGTGGTAATGATGCCACACCTCTAAAGGTCATGGCACACCAATCAAACATTCTCAAACAAACACCAACAAACACCAACAGACAATTGTCTGTGAATGTTGGCAGATGTTGGAGATTGTTTGAAAGCATGGCACACCGACCAAACATATTCAGCACAACAGTCACCAAACATGTAAAAAAGAAACACCAGAAAAATAGAAACTGCACTGTGTTACAGCACATAGAAGATGGCTCAGACTGACAAAGTTAGTTATACATATGTCGAGTAATACAATGATACACCCATTTTAATTATTTTGTAGCGACAGATGGCATTAAACGCCACACTCACGTGACGCTTCTTGAGAGAGAGGTGAGGTAACTGCATCTTTCTGCAGACTTTATCGAGGGACCATGAAGGCGTCATGTGACAGGCAACGCTAGTTGAAGCCTGGAGGTCCTGCTGATGACAGCTGCAACAGTGTTTTCTCTGCTATCAACCTGGTTAATCTCGCTATATTCTTCATCACAGCGGGTCATTACCCACTGTGCACTTAATCGTGCACTAGTTCTGCATAAGCACCTGCAGCTCTCTCCTTATTTTACTGACGTTCTCAGTGATCACACGGCTGTTTACATGTGTTTCTGAACGGCTAGCTAGTAGCATAGCTCGCTGTTAGCCGTCATGGATGTTATCTCTCTCCCTCATTATGTAACCTTGCTGCGCATAACATTACTTATTTGCGGGAGTGCATGGGAGAAGTCTCCCGCTAGTGTTGTTGATGCCCAGTGTGATGGCACATGGTTGGCAGAGAAACGTATGTTTGGTGCGTCGCGTGTAACGTTAGAGGAGGCTCTCTTGCTCTGACCAAACTGACCAGACAACCGCATGCAGTAGACGCGCATGCGTGAGCTCCGTTTCCATGGATACGCGACTGAAAACATGGGAAGTTACCAGACAACAGCGAACAGCGAACAACGCCGGATTGAACAAGTCGAATCCTGGCAAACATGACAGAACATCGCCGAACACGAACAGACAAGGACAGACAGCTATGGCACACCAAACGAACATTTGTCTTTGTTCGTGTTTGTTCGTGTTTGTTTGTGTTTGTTTGAGAATGTTCGTTTGGTGTGCCATGGGCTTTAGAAGGCCTGTTGTAAGTGGTAAAGATGCCACACCTCTTAGAAGGTCTGTTGTAAGTGGTAATGATGCCACATCTCTTAGAAGGTCTGTTGTAAGTGGTAATGATGCCACACCTCTTAGAAGGTCTGTTTTAAGTGGTAAAGATGCCACACCTCTTAGAAGGTCTGTTGTAAGTGGTAATGATGCCACACCTCTTAAAAGGCTTGTTGTAAGTGGTAAATATGCCACACCTCTTAGAAGGCCTGTTGTAAGTGGTAATGATGCCACACCTCTTAGAAGGTCTGTTGTAAGTGGTAATGATGCCACACCTCTTAGAAGGCCTGTTGTAAGTGGTAATGATGCCACACCTCTTAGAAGGCCTGTTGTAAGTGGTAATGATGCCACACCTCTTAAAAGGTCTGTTGTAAGTGGTAATGATGCCACACCTCTTAGAAGGCCTGTTGTAAGTGTTCATGATGCCACACCTCTTAGAAGGCCTGTTGTAAGTGGTAATGATGCCACACCTCTTAGAAGGCTTGTTGTAAGTGGTAATGATGCCACACCTCTTAGAAGGCCTGTTGTAAGTGGTAATGATGCCACACCTCTTAGAAGGCCTGTTGTAAGTGGTAATGATGCCACACCTCTTAGAAGGCCTGTTGTAAGTGGTAATGATGCCACACCTCTTAGAAGGCTTGTTGTAAGTGGTAAATATGCCACACCTCTTAGAAGGTCTGTTGTAAGTGGTAATGATGCCACACCTCTTAGAAGGTCTGTTGTAAGTGGTAATGATGCCACACCTCTTAGAAGGCTTGTTGTAAGTGGTAAATATGCCACACCTCTTAGAAGGTCTGTTGTAAGTGGTAATGATGCCACACCTCTTAGAAGGCTTGTTGTAAGTGGTAATGATGCCACACCTCTTAAAAGGTCTGTTGTAAGTGGTAATGATGCCACACCTCTTAGAAGGTCTGTTGTAAGTGGTAATGATGCCACACCTCTTAGAAGGTCTGTTGTAAGTGGTAATGATGCCACACCTCTTAGAAGGCCTGTTGTAAGTGGTAATGATGCCACTAATGTAAGTGTGAAATCTAAAGCTATAGTGCATAACTGTACATATAAATGAATGTCTGTTACATTCAAGCCCTTGCCAAATGAGTTAACACAATGCTGATTAAGCCAATCAGTGCCAAGTGAATCTCTCTGTATCTCACAGTATATATATTACATAGATAGTTTTTACTTCTCATGTCAGAGTTGACATTCTGCTGGCTGTTTGAATCCATTCTGCACATGTTATATAGGCAAAGCATCGTGCGTAGTCCTGTTAAGGGCTTGTCCCAGAGGTGGAAGCAGGATTCGACCCCACAATCTCGCGCTTGCAAAGCGCACAACCCCGCTAACTGCTAACCCCAAGAGAGCTAGCTCCCTTGGCAGAGCTGGTTAATGGGCCTTTATACTGAGGAGTGAGTTTAACCAACTTACTCGCTACCACTCAGGACTCACTAGGACTCCCACTCTCTCCCACTCCCACACTCCCTTCACTCGGTTACACTTGCAAAAAAAAATCTTTCCAAAAAATAAAATCTTGCCTATAGGTCACAATATATGAGCTGGCCCAGGCATAGATGTGACAGGAAGTCGGCAGGTCTCCTACTTTTATTGTGGGAATTCACAATAAAAGTCTCATTCAGGATCGTCCTCTGAGTTGTTTAATGCAAAGGAAAAAAATCGCTTTAATGCTCTTCAATATTATGAGGGAAAATGTCCCTCGTGTCTTCTCTGCTCTGTGCCCTTGTGCTGCTGTGACCTAATTCCCCCACAGTTTCATCTTATCATTCATATTTAAAGTCTAGTCGAAAGAATATAAAGTTTCTATTCCGGTATTCATCATGTTGCCAAGCCTTTACTTTTCACATTTACACTGCCACAGATACGTTCATATAAAGCAATGAGACAAACAGCCACATTCCAAAGCTCTAGGCTGGGCTGTTTGCTCTGAGGGTTCATCGTCAATACTGAGTTGACATCAAAGCAAAAACCATGCTCTGGAGCTTTTACGTCATGCTTTTATGGGTCTGTGTTCTGTTGAGTGGAGCGTCTACACACACACACACACACACACACACGCGCACAAATGCAGACATTACACACATTCACATCATAAAACTGTCCATTTACCTGAGCCTGCTAACCTTATCAGTCTGTTGTATCTCGCTCTGCCTGATTGCCTCTCGCTCCAGGCTCTGGTTTGGTCGACCAAATTACCACAGTGAAGCATCCAGGGGGGCCACTAATGAGAGCAGATTACCCCCTGAAAACCTCACCTGGCTGCTTTCTACAGCCGCTTTCCAACTCTGACGCACCTGGACAGGTAGCGACGCAGCAAAAATGCATCTCTGCCCGCCTCAAGAAGCCCTCCACCAATCAGCATGGGCGACACCAAACACATCCGAGCATTGAGTAATTGTTATTAAACCCACAGAAAGATGCATGATAGCTGAACCTGGTTGAGGTGGTAAGGCAACTGCAGCTGGATCACTTTCAGTCTTTACGTGATCCTAGTTAAACAGAACTTCACTGAGCTTTGACTTATTTGGATTCTTTTCCTCCCATTTTCTCCCCAATAGTACTTGGGCAATTCCGCCTGCTGTCCCGGTTCTAGAGAATCACAGGAATGAGTCCGGAAGTAGCACATCGCCGTCATGCTGGTTCGTAAGGGGAAAAGGCAATGGGATTTGAGTGTGGGGAATTCGGTTAAATGCATGAAATAAGGTCTGTGGTTAAACGTTTATGAAACAGCGACAGTGTTTCCCCTAGAAAAATGTTCAGGCCTGGAGGGATTTCGAAACGTACTCGCAACGGTGGGGGCCCTCGCTGGCGACGCTCAACTTTTAGCTAACCTGTTCGCATCTAGGTTCGCAATGGCATGCCAAGTATGGGATGCGATGCGAACAGTCGATTATGGGATGTGCGTTTCCCAGGCAACGACACACGTTGACACGTTTTGGAACAGCGCTGCACACTGGCACAATGCTCCTAAAAGCAAAATGCTTATTGTTTTGAATTATTTGGCATCTTCTATTACTGTCAACACCAGTATTGTTGTATTGCAATAATATGCCATAAAGATTTATTGAAATTTTGGGGAGAGCAGATTTTATTTTTAATTTTTTTTTCTGGCCTGGTGGGGCCGCCAGGCCTGTAGAATGGTAGGGCAAACACTGAGCGAAGTTTGTGTTCAGCAAGATAATCTTCACAAACGAGGACCACCTTTATGACTTTATGACCCTTTTCCTGTATACATCCTTCCAAAAGATGACTAGGATTTAGTGTTTTTCCCACACTATTCTTGTCGGGGTTGAAAAGCATCTGAACCTAGCCCATCAAGGGACACTAACACTATGCATTGTAGGGCTGGCACGGATCACGGATAATCCGTGACCCGTACGGATCAGCCCCCACGGTTCGGAACGCGGTTCGGAACATCCATGGTCCGCGGACTGCCCCCCCCCTTTCGTTTCATTTAACGTTTAACGTTAGTGTATGAGAACGCCTGCAGCGCAGCCAGACACAGACAGGCATCATCATGGCAAGCACAAGTGAGCTTCCTCAACCCTTCTTCCCGCTGTAAAGTCTCTCTGAAGGCTGTGGCTAGTGGCTACTAAAGACGGCATCACAACAAACTTATTTCAACACCTCTGAAAAAGCACAGGAATGCGAGCAGCGTGTTGCGGGCTGCACAAGATAACGAGAGCCACAACACATACGCGCGCTTTTCACGAACACATTATCACTGGACGGTGAAATGTTGCCTTTAGGACACATAACAACAAAACAGCACATGGGGCCACCGAGTAGCTTAACGTAGCATCAACGTTATGTTTCCAGACTCACCCGGTCTGTACCACCCATGTCCAGTGACTGCAGGTTAGCAAGTAACAGCCAGGAAGTTAGGCATAGCAGCGCCACGCTGAAACAGGAAGTTGGGTTGTTCTGCCTTCAGAGTAAAAGCATAAATTGTGTCACTTATCAGAAAAAAATATTTTTTGAGCTGTGCAGGGCAACAAATGGTTAGAGAAGTATAATAGTATTAAAAGAGTTTTTTTTTTTTTGTTTGCTGATCCGAAAAATCCGTCATCCGTGGCTCAAAATCCGTCACGCGATCCAATCCGTGGGTTTTCTGATCTGTGCCAGCCCTAATGCATTGGACTGGACCACACACACTGCATTCGCGCCACACACACTGCATTCGCGCTCCATCATTGGTGAATTCAACAATGTCTCGAGGTTCAATAGTCTTTCAGATATGAGCTGGCAACATTGCTCAATAAAGCACAAATGGAGGCTTAATCCACTCGCCAGGCATCTCGTCATTTGTAGCACCTGCTGGGGATTTTGGATTTGCGTCCACTCCCACCTTGTTGCCTTTCTCTGATACACCTGATGCTTTAGCTCTGATCTTCCCCAACCACTTTATCTCCACCTCTCCGGCTTTAGTTCCTGTGCATCTGAACCACTTTATCTCCACCTCTCCAGCTTTAGTTCCTGTGCATCTCCCATGGCTTTATGCGGAGTTATATATATATCAGTGGTTCCTGCTCTGTTTACTTTGACCGCTAACTCTCTCGGAGTGTGTCGACATGTGAAGCGTCGGAGAGATCCGCTCTCCTTTGTTGTTGCGATGTCAACGGTAAAATCAGGCAGACAGCCAAGCGACAATCCCTGTAACTCATGAGTTCATCTGGAATTGGCGATGAGAGAGGGCTTTCCTCATGTGGAAAGGACAGTCAGCGGGCAGACATTCATACAACATAGGCGCACGCATGCAAGCGAGCGCGCGCGCGCAAAGTGGCAATGTCAAAATATGGAGGCCCTTCTTTGTTCCTCTGGGTTCCCGGCGTGTGGAGAATGAAGAAATAACAGCGCTTGTTAATTCCCCCTCTGAAAGGTGCGACATGTTGAAATGTAATGACTTGGCTTGCTGAACTGAAACCTAACACTGCTTTAAACCACAGAGGTGTCGTGGATGGGAGCCGAGAGAGAAAAGGAGCACGGAGGCAAAGGTTCCTTATCCAAATTAATACAGAGTCTGGCCTTTCATCAAAGCCTTTATTGAGTCATATAGACTATTCCAACTCACAATGGCTCTTTCAACACCGTCTTGGCAACAGACTGCTGCAGATTCATGTCCCCTTTTTCTTACAGTGGAAACATTTTCCTTATTTCCTACTTCTATCTTGGAGCCCCGGCTTCTGCTATTCATCTATTCCCCTCGCATCTCGCCTTTCTGGAGCCATCTTTTCACGGCCCCTTCATTGACAGTCTCCCACTCCACCACCTCCCCTGGTCACCGGGGAGCTCATTCTTAGTTGCACAAAAAACGTCCGTCACGGATTGCCTTCCTCCCGTCCGCCTGTGAATTAGCTGTGTGATTACACTGAGCTGGTGGGGTAAAGCCCGTGGTTGGATTAGGGGCTGCACGGGCTAAGGCCTCTGATTGGAGAAGCCCAGCAGAGAACAGACAGACCGACCGACCGAGAGACAGACAGCCCCGAAAGGCGCTAGCGGGCTAACTAGCCGCAGAGGAGAGGCGAGCCGAGATCTGCATGGCATGCAGTTGTCGCTTTGGCACATCACACTGATACTGGCTGCAGGGAAAGGCCAGCCAGATGGAACCGGTGCCAGGGAGCTACATAGAGGACAGTGTTTGAGCTTTGGGCTGTTATTTTCACTTGTGGATGTGTGGGGGGTGGGGGTGGGGGGGTGGAGCTAGATCTTTGGGAACAGTTAAGTTTGTGTGACAAATTGCTATCGTTTACATCCTGACATATGGATGAGAAACAAAAATGTAAAAATTGGTTTGGTGGTACGTTACTTCTTAATAGCCAAATGCATTGTTTTTAAGTGCTACATGTAGCATTTTGTATGTTACTTCTTAAAGTCGAGCTGAACCCAAAAATGACTTTTATTTTCTTTTAGTTCAAATGCCTGGGTATGCAGTGCACCTATTTAATAATGTATGCAAAACAAATCACAACAATATAATTTCTTTAGTTTTTCACACTTTTTCACATCAAAAGTTCATTTAAGATTTCATTGATAACAGTAATGTACAGTTTGCTGACGTCGCCTAGTACTATCAAATTTCTACCCCATATCAACAAATCATATCACGACATGCAGCTGTCAATCAAATCTTCATTTCAGGATAATTTTCTCTTCCAAATGAAGTGGAAAATGGCGCCTAGTGCCTCTCATCTGGCAGAATTCCTATCCCATAAACTAACTACTAACTTGGCCAATTGTTAGAAACATGAACAAAAAACAAATACTATAATCTCTAAGAATGCAAAGAAATGTAACTGGCTCGTTAAAACGCGCATTCCAGGAATATTATTTACATTTATAAGGATAATGGCGCGCGCCTCAGAGCCTGACAGCCTCCCTGGCTGTCAGGGGTCGTCTCTCGGAGATTCCAGGCGGGCAGGCAGCACCTATGCATCGGATTGTCCGCTCGTTCCGCACGAAGCCGGTGGCTGCCTGGTGCTCCGCGGATCCCACTGGCGTAGCATGACAACATGCTGAATCCCACCCGATTTGGTGGTGGAACACGCCAGGATTGGCCGATGCCAAAGCCAGTCCTCAAAATTGTCAAATCAAATCATCGATACGTATATGGTCCGCCTCTCAATTTGTTTTCAGTCTGAAACGGACTCAGATGCACGTGACGAACGGGTTCACCTCGACTTTAAAGGTGCTGTCAGCGATTTGCCCAGTTTGACTGGATTCTTAGGTTTCGTTTTTCAAACATCAGTGAGCAGTCCCCCTCCCATTTGTGGGTGTGCACAGAGGACCACCTCTTTGTGGAGTTCTGCCTTCTGATTGGATAAAGTGGGTGGGTGACCCAGAAACTTTCTCTGCTGTTTACAGAGAGAGGAGGCACTGTGGCACTAATGCCATAGACCAGATACTCTATAATAGTGATTCCTAACGGAGTATAGAGCTGTTTTAGACCTATTTTAACACAAAAAGATCACTTACTGCACCTTTCATAGCCAAATGCATTTCCGTATGTTTTTATAGTGCTACATGTAGCACTCAAAATTAAGACCTAATTTCCCATACACCCTGCTGCCTGTCACAAAGTGGATGTTACTTGTGCCCTCCTCTGTGGCATTTGCTTTTATGAGTGCATATGAGTCGATAAAGCCTATAGGCCTTTTTCACAGTGGCCAGTTTGTGTTGAAAAGGCAGGGTAAACACAGGTGCAAGCAAAACATCAATGAGGGTTTCCAACGCCCAAGTTTGGAAGTTTGAAACCCGCATTAATGTTTTTCTTGCACCTGTGTTCACCTTGCCTTTTTGACACAAAATGGCCGCTGTGAAAAAGGCCCATTGCTCCCACCAGGGAAGCTAGCAGGGGTGCCCAATAAGTTGATGGTGATCTACCAGTAGATCTCGGGCCATCAATAAGTAGCTCGCCAAAGAAATCCAAACTGTACTCAAGCTAACTCAGTATTTACAGTATTTATTTAACATTATTTAGTCATGTTAAATAAATAATATAATACTGTTAAAATGTGCTAAATATGTACTTGGGGGGACAAGGGGAAAATAAATAGCTTGTGGCTCGTTTTAGTTTTTTGTAAGTAGCTCTCATCCTAAAAAAGTTTGAGCACCCCTGGGGGACAGGTTACCAATCTTCTCAGTGATGGTCTTGTTTCTTTATGGTAATTACTGCAATTACCATAAAGAAACAAGACCATCACTGAGAATTAAATTACACTAATGTCTCAGAAGAAATGTGTTACTGATTTATTGATGTTAAAATGCTACATGTAACACCTTTAAGATGTTTTCAACTAACCACTCAGCAAACACCCCCACACCCCCCCACACACAGAAACCCAACAGAAGCACATTGAGCTAATACATGAGTGTGTATGTACTGTATGTGGTAATCAGCATCTTATGGGTCAAATGGCTTAACTATTACAAAGCTACTTACTACTACTACTACTAATACTACTGTATTCACACAGTGAGATTTCCAACTGCTCTACAGTAACAGGGTGACTGTGCTCTACAGTAACAGGATGACTGTGCTCTGCAGTAACAGGGTGACTGTGCTCTACAGTAACAGGATGACTGAGCTCTACAGTAACAGGGTGACTGAGCTCTACAGTAACAGGGTGACTGAGCTCTACAGTAACAGGGTGACTGAGCTCTACAGTAACAGGGTGACTGAGCTCTACAGTAACAGGGTGACTGTGCTCTACAGTAACAGGATGACTGAGCTCTACAGTAACAGGGTGAATGTGCTCTACAGTAACAGGATGACTGAGCTCTACAGTAACAGGGTGACTGAGCTCTACAGTAACAGGGTGACTGAGCTCTACAGTAACAGGGTGACTGAGCTCTACAGTAACAGGGTGACTGAGCTCTACAGTAACAGGTGACTGTGCTCTACAGTAACAGGGTGACTGTGCTCTACGGTAACAGGATGACTGAGCTCTACGGTAACAGGGTGACTGAGCTCTACGGTAACAGGGTGACTGTGCTCTACGGTAACAGGGTGACTGAGCTCTACAGTAACAGGATGACTGTGCTCTACAGTAACAGGGTGACTGAGCTCTACAGTAACAGGGTGACTGAGCTCTACAGTAACAGGGTGACTGAGCTCTACAGTAACAGGGTGACTGTGCTCTACAGTAACAGGATGACTGAGCTCTACAGTAACAAGGTGACTGAGCTCTACAGTAACAGGATGACTGTGCTCTACAGTAACAGGGTGACTGTGCTCTACAGTAACAGGGTGACTGAGTTCTACAGTAACAGGATGACTGAGCTCTACAGTAACAGGATGACTGTGCTCTACAGTAACAGGGTGACTGTGCTCTACAGTAACAGGGTGACTGAGCTCTACAGTAACATGGTGACTGAGCTCTACAGTAACAGGGTGACTGAGCTCTACAGTAACAGGGTGACTGAGCTCTACAGTAACAGGATGACTGAGCTCTACAGTAACAGGATGACTGAGCTCTACAGTAACAAGGTGACTGAGCTCTACAGTAACAGGATGACTGAGCTCTACAGTAACAGGATGACTGAGCTCTACAGTAACAAGGTGACTGAGCTCTACAGTAACAGGATGACTGTGCTCTACAGTAACAGGGTGACTGAGCTCTACAGTAACAGGGTGACTGAGCTCTACAGTAACAGGTGACTGAGCTCTACAGTAACAGGATGACTGAGCTCTACAGTAACAGGATGACTGAGCTCTACAGTAACAGGGTGACTGTGCTCTACAGTAACAGGATGACTGAGCTCTACAGTAACAGGATGACTGAGCTCTACAGTAACAAGGTGACTGAGCTCTACAGTAACAGGATGACTGAGCTCTACAGTAACAGGATGACTGAGCTCTACAGTAACAAGGTGACTGAGCTCTACAGTAACAGGATGACTGTGCTCTACAGTAACAGGGTGACTGAGCTCTACAGTAACAGGGTGACTGAGCTCTACAGTAACAGGTGACTGAGCTCTACAGTAACAGGATGACTGAGCTCTACAGTAACAGGATGACTGAGCTCTACAGTAACAGGGTGACTGTGCTCTACGGTAACAGGATGACTGAGCTCTACAGTAACAGGGTGACTGTGCTCTACAGTAACAGGGTGACTGTGCTCTACAGTAACAGGGTGACTGAGCTCTACAGTAACAGGATGACTGAGCTCTACAGTAACAGGATGACTGAGCTCTACAGTAACAGGATGACTGAGCTCTACAGTAACAGGATGACTGAGCTCTACAGTAACAGGGTGACTGAGCTTGGCCAACTTAAGGTCGTTTCACACTGGTGTGGATCTCCGTGCGAATAATCGGCATGGACATTTGCAAAAAAAAAAAAAAAAAAATTGTAATTGAAGCTTGCACACTGCGGCCGAACATTCATGCTGCATTTTATTTTTCCGGATGGACATTGACGTCTGCAGATTTCTGCCTGCGGAAAATACGTTTGACCAATGAAATCCTTTGTTTACAGCTTTCTCAACATCCAGTTTTATATAACAAACACCATGACGATCAACACCGAAATCAAGGGCAATAGATCTTCAGATCGCCCAGCAGCTGGGATCCACTGAAGATGGTAATGTAGCTGTTATGTAACGAATTCCTACTTGCGAACGTTGTAAACCACTGTTGTAAATGGATGGAGCTAACATTAGCCACTTGTATCCAAGTGCTAACTAGCAGTTTAGCATCAAATTTGGGGTCCACTGCTACTGCCTCCATTTTCTCTTCTCATTGTTTTTTCCCCTGACAGAAATTTCACTGCCTCCAGTTAATTTTCACGGCTCGTTTCGCTGCTGTGTCTGTCTGACGTTAGCCGACTACTAGTACAGCTAGCTTGCAAGTATGCGATGCTGTCCTACTAGACGGGAGCCGGGAGGGACACCATCTACGGGTTACACTGAACACTGTTGAACATGATGAATGAATGAACATGGCCACTGCGAATCATTTGCACCGGACCTGTGTGTATAGGTTGCAATGCGGAAAATTCGGACGGAATTTCGTACCGCATTCCGCCGCCGCATTCACACTGCATCTGTGTGAAACGGCCTTTATAGGTCTTATACCTCACTGTAACTGTCACTCTGATAACAGCAGACAACGGGGCCGTGTCCTCAGCCTCATCTGGAGCAGCCTCTATGAGGACGAGGCCTCATCAAAGCTCTGCATTTCTACACACTTTGTTTTCATTTCAATTTGTCTGGCTCATAAATCAGGGTGACAACTGAATTTGTGTGCGCGTGCCGTGCGTGTGTGTGCTGTATGCTGTGCGTGTGTGTGTATGTGTGCGAGTAGTACGAGTTAACCCAAGCAGCGGTGCTGACATCCTTGGAATGTGTTTCTTGCTGGGCTTCGTGTCTCTCAGTCATCGGCGAGCGGCGTTTGGGAAGAGAGGGATTCTCCGACTAAAAAACCTGAGCGCACCAGGCTGACCTTGACTTGACAGTATGGCCTGCAGAGAGAGATACCACGGAAGAGAGAGAGAGACACTGAGTGTATGTGTGTGAGAGAGAGAGAGAGAGAGTGTGAGTGTGTGAGAGAGAGAGAGAGAGAGAGAGAGAGAGAGAGAGAAATGCAATGCACAAAAATAGGGCGGGAAAGGGGGATTGCAAAATGAGAAAGAGATGGATGGGCAGAGATAGATAGAAGAAAGAGAGAGAGAGAGAGAGAGAGAGAGAGAGATAAAGGGGTAACGAGGGAGAAATTGCTGTAAAGCAATAGCCACAAAATCATCCCTTTAACATCAAGGGCAACAGTGATTATGAAGCTTTCCGCTGCTTTGGCAGCATAGTTAAGTCTGTGTTGGAGTACAATAAAGATAGCCAGTTATGACTGAGATGTATTTGTGCCCGCTGAGAATGGGTATCAGTGCAGGGAGTCCATTTGAAAGCTGCCTTCATTACCTTACGCCATTTGATTTTTGTGAAATCTAAGCGGAATTTTTAATGGTATGCCACACTGCTCAATAATTCCACTGATAAGAGCCAGGCAGAATGGGGAGTGCAATGGCCTGTGTAAATCTGTGACTGAAGACATTGCGGTTATCGCCCTCCCTCCCTCCCTCCCTCCCTCCCTCCACCATCCCCGTCTCCATCCCTCCCTCCCTCTGTAGCCATCCTTTACATGCTCTCTCTCTCTCTCTCTTCTCTTCATTTGCTCCCCTCGGGTTTCTCTCTCTTCCCGCGTCTCCATAGCCCCCCCCCCCCCCGCACGCGTGCACGCGCCCCCGCGTTGCTGCCTCCTCCCGCTGCCGCTCCGCGTCTCGTAGCAACACACCGGCGGCCTGTAGGTTGGCCTTCCCTCTCTCCGCTCAGAGCGGCTGCGCCCGCGTCCTAATCGATTGTCTGCACCTTTTAGACGAGCGCATTCAAATCCATTTTTATCTCACGCAGAAGAAGGGTTTCCGCCTCTCGTTGTTTAAATAGAAGTCGAAGAAAAAAGATAAAACCGGGCTTCATTAAAAAGGTCACTGTTTGTTTATGCGTTGTTGTTGTTGTTGTGGTGTGTGTGTGTGTGTGTGTGTGGGGTGTTGTGTGTGTGTGTGTGTGTGTGTGTGTGTGTGTGTGTGTGTGTGTGTGTGTGTGTGTGTGTGTGTGTGTGTGTGTGTGTGTGTCACAGGGAGACCTTGGAGGTATATCAGTGGCCATCAGGCAATAGGGCTTTCATTACACTCCTATACTAATAACGTTAAAAACACACAGGCATGGAGGAGATAAGGGCGCCCCTCTAAAAGCGGATGCATTATTTAACACAGCCCGGCTAATGGGCCAGATTGTCCTGTAACAATTGAATAACATCGGCAGATAACAGCCAGCCTTTAAAGCATGGCCCTGTGAAACCATAGATAGCTCCTGTTTTTATCAGGACGGGGGTGAGGGAGAGGGAGAGGCGGGTGAGGGACGTCCTCCCCAAGCCAAGCCACAAAACATTGCTCCATCAGAAAATCAGATCAGTGCCAGAGGTCCAGACCGGAGCCCGAGACAAGACACAGGGAGAGAGAGAGAGGGGAGAGACAGAGGGGGCGAGCAGGGGGGTGAAAATCAATAAGATGTTGGTCAGTATTAATCTAGCATCAATATAGCCTGTATCTTTTACTTTTCATGCTAATGGCTCCAGTGATCTCCTAAAGTGCCTCTCAAGTGCTTAGAGGGCCGCCGATAGCATCTTATCAGGGCGAGAGGGGAGCACTGGCCGGGGAAGGGGGGCGCGGGGGGGTGCTACCAATATGGTCCCGGGCCAGTTTAGGGTGTGTGTGTGTGTGTGTGTGTGTGTGTGTGTGTGTGTGTGCGTGAACCCTTTACTTAACCCTGACAGATGAGAAAGCCATGCCCCTGACGACCAATACCACCTCAGCATCCACTGGTCGATGTGATGGGAGTCTGAATGACAAGTAGCTCTCTCTCTCTCTCACACACACACACACACACACACACACACACACACACACACACACACATTTATGCCAGGCACATTGTGTTCCTAGAGGTGCACGTGCAAACTTTTGTTTTTACCGCATTGGCGTGCAGAAAACACCTCGCAACTTTTCATGCCTTTTTCGAGCACATTTTCAAGTTTTCCACGTCCAATTTGGTACGCCGCTACGGCGCCGCTTTCACCCCCAATGGCTTTCTGGCATTGTATCTCCATTTCACCGGGAAGTTTTTCCTCCCACACTCACATTGATTGAGTGAGCTGTTGATACCAGGGCTGTCACTGTGTGATAACTGAACATGAATCTTACATGGATTTGAAGTTTGTTGTTGTTTCACACACATGGCGGCAGAATGGACCTGTATTTAGATTTACAGTGCCATGTGAATATTGTAAAGAGATTATTTTCCATTATTTCCCAAGTCCTTCCCTTTAATAGTCCATGTGTATTCCCCTGATTGGGTCTTTTAGAATGGCATTTAGAATCATATCAGCTCATGGGCGTACTGTACATGAGCTGACAAGCTTATAACCACCAGTGGGCGAGCTCGGGCTTTGACAGAGGAAGCCGCGTAAAGTGATCCTGAAAGCTGTAGTTCCTCAAATGGCCACTTGAGGCTGCCTCCAAAAGGGAGTCATTCCCCGTTCACCCCATGTTTAGTCTCGCTAGCCAGCCTCTCTTCCTTTCTGTCAGAGAGTCTGGCGTCGCAGGTTTCCATTGTGGGATTGCGAAAAAAATGCTCTGTTTGGGTTAACCAATCATCCTCGTCTTGGGCGGTGCTTAGCGTTAGTGCCCTTGGAAAATAGTTTTGGGGTGGAACTTGTGCCGAGCAGGCCTTCTTTATTGCACAATCCAAATTTTCTTCAAAACTTGCCATTTTCAGCGTGTAGCAACGAGTTAGCCTGTAGGTTTCTGCCGTTAGCTTTCTACGCTAGCTAGTTAGCGTTCGGCGGGAGCATTACAGCGACACACATGGGAGCTGATTGACATATGGTCGGAGCCAATGAACAGAGCGTGACAGAGCTTGCAAGCAGGGGAGCGGATATCCTGCTGCCACTGAAACAGCCGCTCGAATGGGAGAGCAGCTTTAGAGCAGGGGCGGGCTGATCCCTGTTGCCTGTTTCCACAGCGCCAGACTCTCTGACAGAAAGGAAGAGAGGCTGGCTAGCGAGACTACCCCATGTTAATGCCTGAGTTTACAACAGGATTAAGCATGTTTCCAGCCTGGTTCAAAACACGGTTTTGGCCTATAGCTAATTTCACCTTTCATAACAACTGTACGGGGGGTGATTGACAGGTCGCCTGCCCACTGATCGCGCAGCTTGCCAATCACGGACCAATAGCAGGCAGAGCTGCGGCTCTGCGAAACCCCCCGTCTTGTGCCGTCTCCCGCGAGCTGTGCAAGAACCCCAAGATGACAATGCCCATTCTAGGCTTCTAGTCTTGCTTCCACACTTCGTTTCACGATACCAGCGCAGGACGGAGTCTGGCTCAACTCACTCTCATTCTGGTATCGTGAAAAAAAAATGCTCCGTTATCTTAACCATCCACGACCACCGGGGGCACGGTGGTGCAGTGGTAAGCGCTGTCGCCTCACGGCTAGAAGGTCCTGGGTTCGATTCCCACCTGGGACGCTGTGAGCGCTGAAGGAGTGTGTGCCCACTGCCCGGGTGGGGTCGTCAAAAGGGCCTTTCTGTGTGGAGTTTGCATGTTCTCCCCGTGCCCCCTGGGGGTTTCCTTCATATAGGAACCCCACACCAAAACATGCAATATCCTGGTTGCTGAAGTGGTGCCTCCTCTGGTCGTTAGGGGCGCCTGTTCTGAGGGAGCGGAACTCGTTGGAATAGCGTGATCCTCCCACGTGCTATGTCCTACCGGTGAAACTTCCCCTGTCAGGTGAAAAGAAGCGGCTGGCTACTGCCCATGTCTCGGAGGAAGCATGGAGCCAATTTCGGCTCTCCCCAGATCGGCAGAGGGTGGAGCAGCAACCAGGATACATAAATTAAAATTAGCACTAATGGGGGATAAAAATGGGATAAACCTGGGCCAACCTGCTCATCAGATATGGGGTAAGGTGAAAGGTCAACCTGCTCATCAGATATGGGGTAAGGTGAATGGGTCAACCTGCTCATCAGATATGGGGTAAGGTGAAAGGTCAACCTGTTCATC
The DNA here is from genome assembly GCF_964638095.1 of Poromitra crassiceps. NCBI lineage: Eukaryota > Metazoa > Chordata > Actinopteri > Beryciformes > Melamphaidae > Poromitra > Poromitra crassiceps. The sequence goes on along the minus strand of NC_139624.1, from coordinate 24,472,424 downwards.
AGATATGGGGTAAGGTGAATGGGTCAACCTGCTCATCAGATATGGGGTAAGGTGAAAGGTCAACCTGCTCATCAGATATGGGGTAAGGTGAAAGGTCAACCTGCTCATCAGATATGGGGTAAGGTGAATGGGTCAACCTGCTCATCAGATATGGGGTAAGGTGAAAGGTCAACCTGCTCATCAGATATGGGGTAAGGTGAAAGGTCAACCTGCTCATCAGATATGGGGTAAGGTGAAAGGTCAACCTGTTCATCAGATATGGGGTAAGGTGAAAGGTCAACCTGCTCATCAGATATGGGGTAAGATGAAAGGTCAACCTGCTCATCAGATATGGGGTAAGGTGAATGGGTCAACCTGCTCATCAGATATGGGGTAAGGTGAATGGGTCAACCTGTTCATCAGATATGGGGTAAGGTGAATGGGTCAACCTGCTCATCAGATATGGGGTAAGATGAAAGGTCAACCTGCTCATCAGATATGGGGTAAGGTGAATGAGTCAACCTGTTCATCAGATATGGGGTAAGGTGAATGGGTCAACCTGTTCATCAGATATGGGGTAAGGTGAATGGGTCAACCTGTTCATCAGATATGGGGTAAGGTGAAAGGTCAACCTGCTCATCAGATATGGGGTAAGGTGAATGGGCCAACCTGCTCATCAGATATGGGGTAAGGTGAATGGGTCAACCTGTTCATCAGATATGGGGTAAGATGAATGGGTCAACCTGTTCATCAGATATGGGGTAAGGTGAATGGGTCAACCTGTTCATCAGATATGGGGTAAGGTGAATGGGTCAACCTGCTCATCAGATATGGGGTAAGGTGAATGGGTCAACCTGTTCATCAGATATGGGGTAAGGTGAAAGGTCAACCTGCTCATCAGATATGGGGTAAGGTGAATGGGTCAACCTGTTCATCAGATATGGGGTAAGGTGAATGGGTCAACCTGCTCATCAGATATGGGGTAAGGTGAATGGGTCAACCTGTTAATCAGATATGGGGTAAGGTGAAAGGTCAACCTGCTCATCAGATATGGGGTAAGGTGAATGGGTCAACCTGCTCATCAGATATGGGGTAAGGTGAATGAGTCAACCTGCTCATCAGATATGGGGTAAGGTGAATGGACCAACCTGCTCATCAGATATGGGGTAAGGTGAAAGGTCAACCTGCTCATCAGATATGGGGTAAGGTGAAAGGTCAACCTGCTCATCAGATATGGGGTAAGGTGAAAGGTCAACCTGCTCATCAGATATGGGGTAAGGTGAATGAGTCAACCTGCTCATCAGATATGGGGTAAGGTGAAAGGTCAACCTGCTCATCAGATATGGGGTAAGATGAAAGGTCAACCTGCTCATCAGATATGGGGTAAGGTGAAAGGTCAACCTGCTCATCAGATATGGGGTAAGGTGAAAGGTCAACCTGCTCATCAGATATGGGGTAAGGTGAATGGGTCAACCTGTTCATCAGATATGGGGTATGGTGAATGAGTCAACCTGCTCATCAGATATGGGGTAAGGTGAAAGGTCAACCTGCTCATCAGATATGGGGTAAGGTGAAAGAGTCAACCTGCTCATCAGATATGGGGTGAGGTGAAAGGTCAACCTGCTCATCAGATATGGGGTAAGGTGAAAGGTCAACCTGCTCATCAGATATGGGGTAAGGTGAATGGGCCAAACTCCTAAACAGTCGGTTTAGTCCTGACGTTTGAGGCTTGGCAGCCACAAGAATGTAAATTGTTCCGTTCCACTCCATTAAGTCTTCTTGCCCCACTGTTGCGGTCACACTGGCTATGTTCCATGTTGCTTTTGTTTCTTATATACGATCTATATTTCTTATTAAAGTCAGTATCCACCTGCGAAATGGCATGCCAGCAAGGCCACTGCTATCTTATTGGCCGATAGACTGAAGGGGAGTGGGAGTGGGGGGGGGGGGGGGGGCTCTATTGATGCTGGGCTATGAGTGGATGTGGTCCATGTCCCCACAGGGTATATGAGGGATTCCTTGAGGGAGGGAGGCGGGGCAGTTATAAACTGTGTGTGTGTGTGTGTGTGTGTGTGTCAGTCTGTGCCAGGCATTGGCAGCATGCCCTACCCACTGATCCTGTTGGATGCCTTCCATTGGCCCTCTTCCCCCTAACTCCCACAACCTCTCTCGCCCTCCTTCTCTCTCTCTCTCTCTGTCCCTCCCTTTCTCTCTCCCTCTCTCTCCCTCTCTATGTGTTTCAACAGACCGGAGTGAACTTTCTATAATACTAAACTCTTCAGTATGTACCGGTAATATGATTTAAAAAAAAAAATTGGCCAGGAGAAAAACGGCTCATTAAATCACGATTCATCATCATTTGAGATAGCATAATACTGATGCTTTTGGCAATACTCGACAACATCAGCAACTGCAAAACACATTTATCTTACGGCACTTTTTCTTGGTTTCCCTGCCAGACGTGGAGCAATAACGCTGGTTCATGCGAGCACGGGAAGCGGCGGCGTTTTATCTGCGACTATACGACAGACGTAAGCAAGTTGGTGCTCACTGACGCCGAAAAAGTTAGCCAATCGTCCGGTGGAATATCCTCTCTTGTGTTTTTTTATTTGTATTTGATTTGAATGGAAATGACTCCACAGTAGAGGCAGAGTGTTTGGCCGTCGCCTTAGGAATGACTCCCTCTAGCTGCCTTTTGTCTGGGCCGGCTTACGCAGCGCACTGAGAGACATCTGAAATGCCCCCGAAATGCAGTATATCTAATGAAAATGTTTTAAATCTCTATGCCCATATAAACTATTTGGGATTATCCAATATCTTTACAAATAGAGCTGATTATCCCATTAAGCTGAACTCTTACTATAAATAGTTTTTTTTTTATATACCGATGTAGATTTGTGGGGGCCGGAGCGGGTGGGGTGGAGGGGGGGGGGGGGGGATAAGTGTTTCTGGCGATGTTTTTTATTTGATTGACCCCCCCCCCCCCCCCCCCCCCCCCCCCAACCCTCTCTTCCCCCAGTGGTCGTTGTGTATGCTGTGAATATTCTACACTAATACCATTCTCCAAATGTCAGGGACGAAAAACCTTTGCTTTATGATTTCATTTTTCACCTCCAGAGAAAAAAACTCCATCTCCCTCTCTCTCTCTTTCTCTCTCTGTCTCGGTCACTCTCTCTATTCCCGCTTCATTCTATTCCATTTATTCATATTCAACAGTCAATCATTTTCGGAAAAAAAGAGTGTGTGTGAGAGAGAGAGAGAGAGAGAGGGAGAGGGAGGGAGGCAGGCAGAGAGAAATCCGGAGATTGCAGATGGAAGTGGTATTTTTTTCATGTTCTTATCCTTCCGCATTTGAACCGGCGATGTGGAAAAGCGCTGGGAGCACCGCTTTACATAGCAGCCTCCCTCTCATCAAAAGCCGCCAATCGGGCCTAAATCAGCATGCAAAATGCCACTCAACCCTGTAGCCTTTATTAAAGTTTGCAGGGACTCAATTTGAGATAGCGATCGTTCCTATTAAAAAGCCAAATGTAAGATAGTTTTTTTTATATAAATCTCAGGGTGGAATGGAATTGTTAATCAGCATAGGCTGATGTGATTTCTCTGTCACAAATCCTGCCCAGGGCTCAGCGGCACACCAGCTTTACCGTAACTTCGGGCTTAGCAGTCGCCACGGAAACCAGGGGAGGAGGGTAAGGGGGTGGGGGTGGGGGGGGCAAGGGATGGATTGGGGTGGAGGGGGTGGGCGGGAGGTGATGGGGTGTCGGGCGGGTTGGGTGCGATTGGGGTGGGGGTCGGCTTAGCTCCCCCCCCCACACACACACACACACATAACCACTCACCATCATCACCCCCTCCTCCTTGATGAGAAGGCAGCTGATAACGCAGCTTGATTGGATTTGAGGCAAAGTGCTACAGTGCATTTTTTTTTTTTTTTTTTTGGAGTGGGCCAAAAAGACCAGGCCGTCCTCACCACGAAACACAACAAGATGATGATTTGTCGGGACCGATGTTTACGAATGCGCCCTCTTGTGGTCGTGTGAGTAAGTGCATGCGTACAGTGCCTACGCCAGAGTCGGGAGCTGTAAAGCAGGAAGTAGCGGCGACCTCTGGCGGTCTTTAACTGAATGAGGGTGGGACCGCTAACTTCCTCGTCTTTCAACAGAGAGAGCAAGTGAGAGACCTGGTTCACCTCCTGACGTGTTCCGTTTTTTAACCGTAACTCTAAACCTTAACCAAGTTGTGTTTCTCACATTAACCTATGTGTCAAATGAGCCAGGCGTGTCACCTGCACGCACCATTTTTTGCACATACTGTGTCGTTTTGGCAGTCATTGGAAATGGACTTATTCTGGTCAGAGGACATCTTGTGAAAAATGTTCAAATAGATATTTATGTACAGTATGTAGAGAGAAAAGAAGAATAACAGTGAGTGTCACTTGTTGAACGCAGAGCAATGGCTGCTGCAGGCTATTTCTGCTGCGGCTTTTTGTTTCTCTCAAGTTTTTGTGTGCTTCTATTCCTGTGAAGGCAGCGATGCTGTAGAAAAGTGTGAAATTGGGTGGCCCTCACACACACACACACACACGGACACACACACACACACACACACACACACACACACGGACACCACGTCCGACGTCCACCTCCACCCGCCACCCCTGGCCTACGTCCTGCCTGGCAAGGCCTCCTGTTTGTGGGCTGAGCTGCAGACCCCTGGCCCCTTCGACCCCCACAGTCCTCTGGATCACTATCGGCCGCGCACAGAGAACAGCACCAGCTTACACTCCAAACCACTGTGAGCACAGACGCACGCACGCACACATGCACGCACGCACACACACGTGCGTGCACGCACACACACACACACACACACGCACTCGTGCAGGGAGATATGAAGTGTACATGTGTGGGAGTGGATTAGAGAATGTTTGTGATAAGGAGTGAATGCGTGTAGTCATGGCTTCATACACGCTATAGTGTCAGTTCTGATCCAATTTGAGGCATAGCCAGAAAGAGGTCATCGTGCTGCAGAGATGCTGCTAAACAAAGGCTGCTGCTCGGGGCTGATTGGTTAAGCGCCACGCAGCCCCTGCAACCGGCCAAGGAGTCAGGCTCCCATGATGCCTTGTGGAGTGGCCTGGCCCCAGCTGTGATGCTCTCCCCAGCTGTGCTGCTCTCCCCAGCTGTGCTGCTCCTCCACCGCAAAGAGCGAAATGCACCGAGGTGGCATGAAAACACAACCCAAATATGCATGAGAGAGTGGGAGAAGGCCGTAGAGTTTTTTTTTATATATATTATCTCTGTGTATATACATGTGCCAGTGCATGTACTGCCTTTGCAATCATAATTTGTGGACCTTCCCCATTAGCAGAGCTGCTGTCTAGCCAGTCTTCCCGGGCCTGGCCCTAATTGAATGTGATTTTAATGGTGAGAAGCCCGTGTGCTCTGTAATCCAACACTAGAGAAGGGGAGATAATGCCATCATCAGCTGTCAAGGCAAAAGGGTCGGTTTGGCTTTGCTTCTGAGTGTCAGAACAACACATAGAATGTAGGTAGAGTTGAGTCAAGTTCAACTTGGGGAATTATTATCCTCGTCAATTTCACCGCCGTCGTGCATTATGACCCAACAGATCTCCCGCCAGCTGAGGAGGGAGCTGAAAAAGGTATTTAGCGTTTGAGGCATTCCCTGTTGCTGGGTCAACACACAGCTTAAGTTAAGAGTGTTTGTAATGATGCACGTTTGCCTGCTTTTGTCTGCGTCTGTGTTATTGTAGTCTGCGGTTTGGATAAGCGGCTCTCTAACCTGGCATGGAGTCAGTAGCCGTCTCTGTCTGATGATGTCACGGAGCTCTTAGCTGATGGTTATCTGCGCGGGGTTTGGCTGTGCCCGCGGGTTGGGCTTAGCCGCCGTGTCTTGTGGTGTTGTTAGCGGGGCTTGTGGTGCGCGCGCGCGAGGCTGGTTGATTGCATTCATCGCGCTGCCATAGAACGCATTATCAAGAGGCATGATGGGATAGATTGCGTTCCATCTCTCGTGAACCCCGACCGTTTGGCGAAGGTCAGCGCTAAGCTAAACAGTCCCAGGTTTTCACAGCGCAACTTCAAAACAAGGAGGTTGCGGCGCTGAATGGCTGTTCAGCAGTGTGCTGTTACTACTGCGGGTCACTAAATCACAATTTAGTCATCAGTAATGGTGCGTAACATACTTCTATGGGAAAAAGTGGGAAGGAATAACAAAAGTCATGCAGCAGCTGGTCATTTGTCTCTGTCTGATTGTGTTCATCCACTGACTTCTTTCTTTCTTTCTTTCTTAATTTCTTTCTTTCTTTCTTTCTTAATTTCTTTCTTTCACTATTGCATTGCTGGAATCACACTTTAGCAATCAGTTAATCAGGCATAACATCTGTCTTTGATATGTTGTGCTCTTCCCCTGCCCTTTCTTTCTTTCTTTCTGTCTTTCTTTCTCTCTTTCTTTCTTTGTGTCTTTTTCTTTCTTTCTTTCTTTCTTTCTTTCTTTCTTTCTTTCTTTCTTTTCTTTCTTTCTTTCTTTCTTTCTTTCTTTCTTTCTTTGTGTCTTTTTCTTTCTGTCTCTTTCTTTCTTTCTTTCTTTCTTTCTGTCTTTCTTTCTTTGTGTCTTTTTCTTTCTGTCTCTTTCTTTCTTTCTTTCTTTCCGTCTTTTTCTTTCTGTCTGTCTGTCTTTCTTTCTTTCTTTTCTTTCTTTCTTTCTTGTGGTGAACGCCTTAATCATACTTTACCAATCAGTAATTGCGCGCAACATAGTTCTACGCTAAGGAAAATAACAAAAAAAAAAAGCAGGAAGTAGTAAAAAAAGAAATCCAGATAGCCAGCCGTCTGTCTCTTGATGTGCCGTATCCATCCACTAGCATGGAGCCCATAGAGGGCGCCGGCGAGGAGACTGTATGTATTAGTATCAGTGCAGCGGGCGATGCATGGCGCCCGCTGCAGCTTGGTGGCGTGGGCGCAGGGCTAGAGGACAGCCTTTTGTCTTGGAGTGTGACGGGGGGGACAGACACCCTCACAGCAGGCAGTCGGACAAACAGACATGGCTGTTTCCTCCCTCTCTCCCTCTGTATGATATGTTTACCAAATACCTGTTTAGAATGTTGTTTCAGTATATTTCCTCTCCCCTCTCCCTCTGTATGATATGTTTACCAAATACCTGTTTAGAATGCGGCGGCGGCTGCGCTCCCCCTTCCCAGTCCCCGAGGATGCTCGGCGGTAAATGGCGGTATTATTTGTCAGCTCTGGCAGTGTCTTGAGGCTGCTTCAGAGAGATACAAGGAGGCAACTGATAAGGAGAGCATCAGAAGGGCAGGTTAATTGCCTCCAGTCTCCGGGAGCTGGGGAATATTTAAAATCTATGGGATTAAAGACAGATTAAAAACTGCAGAAGCAGTGGGCCCAATGGCGCTTAAAGATTGCAATCAGCAAGGGTAATGGCGGAGAAGAGGGAGGGGAGAGAGAGAGAGAGAGAGAGAGAGGGAGGGGAAAAAAACAGAACGAATGCGGCAGCTGGGGGGAGGGAGAGAGTAGAAAAAAAATGACAGATAGGAAATTCAGATCCGCTCCTAATGCCCAGGGTTCCATCTTGTAAGCACGATTCATCTACGTGTAAATCGTTTTTTTTTTTTTTTTTTGCAGTCTTTTCGTTTTCTTTTTTCCTTGCCTCCCCTCCTCCCCTCATCCATCCGAGGCCCTGTGCTTTGCTAGCGTTTGCCGCTTCTTCTCCTTCTTCTCCGGCGCTCTGCCATACGCCGCCGTGTGGCTTATCGGCCCCATCGGTGAATTAAAAAGCGCTTCTCCCCGTGAGGATTAAGGAGGCTGATTGAAGACGCTACGAAAACTAGCTAATAAGTGGAAAAATGTCAGAAGGGCACTCTATTGAAACTGTGTACTTTTCATAATAAAGCTGACGTTGGGGGGGGGGGGGGGGGGGGGGTGGAGGGGGGTGAGGAGGGGAAGGGAAGGGGGGAGAAAGTGTCACGTCAGACACGGAGGATGGAAGAAAAGGACAGAGGAGGAGAGAGAAATCCTCTTTTTCACCGCGAGAGAGAGCGAGAGAGAGCGAGAGAGCGAGGGAGAGCGAGAGAGAGCGAGAGAGCGAGGGAGAGCGAGAGAGAGGGAGGGAGAGCGAGAGAGATGGAGGGAGGCGCCTCGGTTTCGGGAGTAAAAAAAAACATTGGCAACGGTCACGCAGGGCGAGAACAAAGGGAAGGGGGGGAGGAAGGAGGGCGTCGGCCTCTGCCCCCCTTCCCCCCCCCCCTTCCCGATCTGGGCGTAAAATGACGGCCCCTGACGGCGAGGTGGCGGTGGCGAGGGCCAATCGCGTTCCATCATTAGCGATATTATTAATGGCATCCGGGAAGCTTATCGGCTCGCCCCGATCTGAAGGCGTCACAAATGACAGAAGAAAGAAAAACACGGGCCACATGCACCGATACGTCTCTGTTTGGGTTAAAGAGGACGAGATGTGCCCAATCCTCCATTGTTTTCCCACCTTATCTGCGGCCCATTCACTTAATCCTGTTAATGACTACATGACATACTTAAGGTATCATCTCCAAAATCAGCCATTCGCTTCACGTATCAGCAAAACATCTGTGCTAGTTTTTTCTTCTTCTTCTTTACAATATTTTTTTTTCTATTTTTTGCTTCTCTCTCTCTCCCTCTCTATCTCTCCCTCTCTCTCTCTCTCTCCCTCTATCTCCCTCTCTCTCTCTCTCCCTCTCTATCTCTCTCTCCCTCTCTCTCTCCCTCCTCTCTCTCCCTCTCTCTCTGTCTGCAGTCTTTCATTGAAAGATTAGCCTTATAAATTATGCATTGGTGGGTAGTGGGGGTAATCCTGGGCAGAGATAGAATCGCCAGAGTGTTGAAGGGGGCATCGCAAAGCCAGCGCCACCATCATAAATATGAAACAGATGTTGGGTGACATTTAAAAAAAGTGAATCCAATCCCCTCCTCTGCTGCGTCTGGTATTTTATATGGAGAGAAGAACCTGACATCCATCGCCTTCTCTCTCTCTCTCTCTCTCTCTCTCTCCCTTACTCACCATTGCTTTCCAGCTGTAGCGCCCTCTCGCCTTCCCTTCCCTCTCTCTCTCTTTCTCCTGTCTCTCGCTCTCCTTTTTTCGCCATAATCCCGTGGAAGCAGCGATGCATAGATTATACTCTCCCTTTATTCAGCTTGTGTCTTATTTGAGCGATTGAGCCAGGAAAAACCTTCGCTCAGATACGGAGTATAAATGCCATTTCCGTCAATAACATCTGAAATGGCATCTAATCTTCCCTGATTAAGGTTTATTTTAGATGATCCTTTTAGGAGGAAAAAATTAAATGACGCCTTAAGAAGGGGAATGGGGGATAAAAAATACACGTGGATGTGTCAATGCAACAGATATGTAAATACGGGATGCTTCAGATGTGATGTTGGAGACGGATTGCGAGCAGCCATTGAGACGCATCTTTAAACGCCGATCCTATCCGACGGCGTTGGGAGGGGTGCATGGCGCGGTGCTGCTGTTGTTGCGCGTTGTTGGGTCGGCTGGCAGTGGCCTTGAGGAGCCCTCGACCATGTCTTTCATGGCAGAATGAGAAGAGAGACCGACAATGAAGATCCACCTGCTCATCTGGCTTTGTCTCGTCTCCTCTGCCAGTTCTCACCACGAAGGACCTCAACTCCATTCTGACACTTCTCACCATGAAGGACCTCAACTCCATTCTGCCACTTCTCACCATGAAGGACCTCAACACCCTTCTAACACTTCTCACCATGAAGGACCTCAACTCCATTCTAACACTTCTCACCACGAAGGACCTCAACTCCATTCTGCCACTTCTCACCATGAAGGACCTCAACTCCATTCTGCCAGTTCTCACCACGAAGGACCTCAACTCCATTCTGCCACTTCTCACCATGAAGGACCTCAACTCCATTCTAACACTTCTCACCATGAAGGACCTCAACTCCATTCTGACACTTCTCACCATGAAGGACCTCAACTCCATTCTAACACTTCTCACCATGAAGGACCTCAACTCCATTCTGCCAGTTCTCACCACGGAGGACCTCAACTCCATTCTGCCACTTCTCACCATGAAGGACCTCAACTCCATTCTAACACTTCTCACCATGAAGGACCTCAACTCCATTCTGCCAGTTCTCACCACGAAGGACCTCAACTCCATTCTGCCACTTCTCACCATGAAGGACCTCAACTCCATTCTGACACTTCTCACCATGAAGGACCTCAACTCCATTCTGACACTTCTCACCATGAAGGACCTCAACTCCATTCTGACACTTCTCACCATGAAGGACCTCAACTCCATTCTGACACTTCTCACCATGAAGGACCTCAACTCCATTCTGACACTTCTCACCATGAAAGACCTCAACTCCATTCTGACACTTCTCACCATGAAGGACCTCAACTCCATTCTGACACTTCTCACCATGAAGGACCTCAACTCCATTCTGACACTTCTCACCATGAAGGACCTCAACTCCATTCTAACACTTCTCACCATGAAGGACCTCAACTCCATTCTAACACTTCTCACCATGAAGGACCTCAACTCCATTCTGACACTTCTCACCATGAAGGACCTCAACTCCATTCTGACACTTCTCACCACGAAGGACCTCAACTCCATTCTGCCACTTCTCACCACGAAGGACCTCAACTCCATTCTGCCACTTCTCACCATGAAGGACCTCAACTCCATTCTAACACTTCTCACCATGAAGGACCTCAACTCCATTCTAACACTTCTCACCATGAAGGACCTCAACTCCATTCTAACACTTCTCACCATGAAGGACCTCAACTCCATTCTGCCACTTCTCACCATGAAGGACCTCAACTCCATTCTGACACTTCTCACCATGAAGGACCTCAACTCCATTCTGACACTTCTCACCACGAAGGACCTCAACTCCATTCTGCCACTTCTCACCATGAAGGACCTCAACTCCATTCTAACACTTCTCACCATGAAGGACCTCAACTCCATTCTGACACTTCTCACCATGAAGGACCTCAACTCCATTCTGACACTTCTCACAACGAAGGACCTCAACTCCATTCTAACACTTCTCACCATGAAGGACCTCAACTCCATTCTAACACTTCTCACCATGAAGGACCTCAACTCCATTCTGACACTTCTCACAACGAAGGACCTCAACTCCATTCTGACACTTCTCACCATGAAGGACCTCAACTCCATTCTGACACTTCTCACAACGAAGGACCTCAACTCCATTCTGACACTTCTCACCATGAAGGACCTCAACTCCATTCTGACACTTCTCACAACGAAGGACCTCAACTCCATTCTGACACTTCTCACCATGAAGGACCTCAACTCCATTCTGACACTTCTCACCATGAAGGACCTCAACTCCATTCTGACACTTCTCACCATGAAGGACCTCAACTCCCTTCTAACACTTCTCAACATGAAGGACCTCAACTCCATTCTGACACTTCTCACCATGAAGGACCTCATTCTAAGAAAAAGTAGATTGCACTCTGTAGCTCCCATTTGCTTGGGAGCTACAGTGTGCAGACTCCCACTAACACATGCTGGTCTGCGGACTTTTTCTTGTACTGCTTTGTACTACTGCTTTGTACTTTGTACTTGTACTGTTTTTATTGGGTCCAGCACCTGCTTTGAAGACCAGTTGTTGGGATGTGCGCGTGTCCTTCACTGTTTTAGATCTCAACTCCATTCTGCCACTTCTCACAACGAAAGGGCCTCATCTCCATTCTGCTACATCCGCAAAGACTCCTGTTGTTGTTGTTGGTGTTCATTGTCCTGCATTGTTCTGCGGTAAAAATGAATATAATGCCCTGTGGAACAATGCTCTCCCCTTTGTTTCTGTCTCTCTTTTCTGTTGCTTTTCAGTTCAGTTATGTTTATAGCCCCGTATCACAAGCATGTCTCAAAGGGCTTTACATAGCATCATCACAGTCAAATATGACACCATATATCTACACACAACATAGGTTGCATACATCATATACATACTAGACGTTTTTACTACATTACATTATGATATTACACAAACACAGCAGATGTTTGGACTGTGGGAGGAAACCGGAGCACCCAGAGGAAACCCACGGAAACACGCAGAGAACATGCAAACTCCACACAGAAAGGACCGGCGTGGAGATTCCAACCTACGATCTTCTTGCTGTGGGGTGACAGTGCTAACCACTGAGCCACCGTGCCGTCTTTCTTTCTTTGATTTATGGCAGCAGAAGGCACCTGCAGGGCAGGAATGAGTTGCTCAGTGTCAAAGGTCAAACTCCAGCTGATAAGCAATCAGACTCTGCGGAAGGACTTCTACTGTACATCCGTATCCAAAACATATGAAGCCTTTCGTTGCGTGATGAGAAATGTGAAAGAATTTACAGCAAAAATAAGTAAAAACAAGCTAGGCGCTACTTACATGTTTCCCAGCTGTGATCTTCTAAACACGTCATGTAATCAAATCAAATCATCAATAACATTTCTGCTAACAACCCAACTCTGATGCCCAACGTACAGTGTACAGTGTAAAACAAATCCATAATTGATAACCTCACTGAGTGAAAAGTGGACTGACAGTGCACGGGCAGGCAAGACAGACAGCACAGCGCAAAAACAGCACAGTGCAGCGGCCGACGAAAGCCATATCCAAAGATTCACACCCCTATTTCATGTCCCATGATCAGAGGTTCCCAAACTTTTTGGGGCTTGCCCCCCAACTTTGACCTCACAAAACTCTAGTGACCCCAGACATTCAAAACACAGACAATTTGATACTAAAAATGTATTTGTTTTTGATCATGTAATAATTTGTAATACTATGTTGCAAGTAAACATTAAATCTAGACCACATTTAGGCTATTTCATGTACCGTATATTGTTGTGGACGGCAGCCAGAGGCAGAATAGCCAGGATGAACCACAGATTAGTGCACAAAATGTGCACAGGTGAGCTTGTATTTACAAGGCTGCACATTAATTCTGAACAAACAATGACTCAAATTGAATAATGAAAATGTAAAGTTAAGTAGGTGAACACAGAGCCCACTAACAGGCCTATAGCTCAGTTCCTGCAGGATACTGTATTGCTGAACAGGGCCACCTCCCTACTGAAGAAAGATTATGGCTCTATCCATGACAATATTTACATTTTGTCACTTATCTGATGCGTTTGTGAAAACATAACATACACAACATGTAACTTGACAACATAAACATTCTAAATTCTTCCTAGCTTACTTCCTGTTGCAGCGTTTGCTAATGCAATAGCTGACAGGAAATAAGCTAGGTTTCAAACTGTTCCCATAGCAACACAACTCTGTGAAACCCGTCTATATATATGAATGGCTAGTAGGAAAACAAGGAAAGGTATCAATAACAGAAGTTAGACGACAGCGTGGGGCGACGACAGAGTGAGAGACATAACACACAGCACAATTTGTTGAGAGAGAGAGGAGGGAATGAACGTAACAGAAAAAAGTAGGTGGCGAAAAGGGAAAGGTGTGCGATCACACAAAGAAAACAACGAGGACGAGAGGAGAGTGGACAGATGAGAGGCGATGGGAGGGGAGGGGCGGGGGAGGGGGCGCTTGATACAAGTAGAAAAGCGAATTTGGGAGTGGGTGACGGAGAGAGAGCGGAATGATAGAGAGTCTGATAGAGCGGGAGAGAGAGACAGAGAGAGTGATGGCCCAGAGAAAGTGTGATAGTGGTAGGGGAGAGTGATGGGGTACGGGAGGTGTGTGTGTGTGTGTGTGTGTGTCTCCGGGGGCTTTTGCCAAGCCCTCCCCCGGCCTGTCAGTCAAAATGGAATGAGGAGGTCTTATCTCTCATGCACACGTGACCCCTAACCTGACCTCCCCCTCCTCCTCTTCCTCCTCCTCCTCTCTCCTCTCTCCACCCATTCGCCCGCTTTCTCTCTCATCCATCCCTCCTTCATCGGTCCCATCCCTCCAGCCCCTGCTCTCCATCCCTCTTCCAGCCCAGCCTGCTCGCCTGAAGAAAGTGGTGGCACTTTACATTTCTACAAACCACCCGATACGTTGGAACGTCAACATTTGTGAACCAAAATATGTTGCAATAGTTCTAGATGCGTGTACAGTATATCAACGTCGTCATAGAGTCTGCTATTGTTTGGTTGTGATCGGATTGGAGGTAGTGCGTAAACACTTGCCTTTCTCAGAGCTGTGTTGGCATCTCAGTGTTTCCAAAGTCTTCATTTCATTATCATCATTATCATCATTCGTTATTAAACTTGAACCCAAACCATAACCCCAGTGTTAAAGCTAGGGCTGCAACCACAAATCGATCAAAATCGATTATTAAATTCCTTGGCAACGAATTTCATTATCTTTTCATTGGGTCGCGATTTCACGTGTCACGGAGCCGACTATGTCATTTGCTTTCTCCTCTTTTTGAGCGGCGCGCACAGCACAATACACAAAACTTGAAACATGGCGGAGGAGAAAGCCGTTTGCCCAAAATCATCAAAAGTATGGGAGCACTTCACATGAACAAAAACTAAAAAGTATTTTACCTGGGCGTCCAGGTAGTGTAGCGGTAGATTCCCTGCATACCAACATGGGGGTTACAGGTTCACGCCCCCGTGTTACCTCCGGCTTGGTCGGCCGTCCGTGCAGGCACGATTGGCTGTGTCTGCAGGTGGGGAGCCAGAATGAAGGTTATGTGTCCTGGTCGCTGCACTAGCGCCTCCTCTGGTCCGGCAGGGCGCCTGTTCTAGGCGGGAGGGAACTGGTGGGAATAGCGTGATCCTCCCACATATGTGAATATTTTCGATTAATATTGCAGTTGGATAAACTGAAGAAAATACATTTCAACAACGGGTCGTGTTCTAAATTTTGACACCAAGATTTAAATTTTTACTGCAAATGTATATCGGTTCCAAAATATCGGTTATCGGTCTCTTTGATTACCGATAATCAAAATCGGTATCAGCCCTGAAAAAACCATATCGGTCGATCCCTATTGATTAGCGACTTGTTTCAATAAAACAAGTTGAGACAACAACATTTGGGGATATTTGGAGCTATTTTACCACAGAAAATCAGTTATAAACACTGCAGAAAGGTTAGCAAAGTATAAATAGAAACTTTTTTCAACTCATTTTCAAATTTACGTTGGAAAATGTCAGTTATTTGGAAATGTTGATATGCAACGTATTTGTGGTTTATAAATGTTGAATTGTCACATATCTGTGGTTTACAGAAACAGAAACTGCCAACATTTTAGCGACTGGACTGTCCATCCCCAAACCCATTTCCCTCTCTATCCACCCCCTCAAAAACTAAAAACACAAAAAAGCAGAGCGGAGAGCAGAGTGAAAATATGAAAATCTCTGTAGTAAAGATGGCACCAATCGATCATTTTTGGGGGGCTTTATTTCTTGTTTTGGGCTGTGGTGAATTGACAAAGTACTTCCTCTCTCCTGCAGAGAAATGATAATCCATATGAAAATGATGAAAACGTGTGTGTGTGTGTGTGTGTGTGTGTGTGTGTGTGTGTGTGTGTGTGCGAGCAGGTTGGAGGAGAGTGCAGCATTGAAGTTGGCCTTGTGTTAGTACATGTCTTGATGCTATGATGGTCACACGGATCCACGTCCTCATCACTAAGGTATGAACGCACATGTAGACACGCACGCATGCACACACACACGCACACACCTGAGGCTGCAAGGTAACCACGGCGACAAGCCCTGTTTCGAGTAGTATCACATGCCTGGATGACAGTGCTGTAAATCTACCAGGTCATCCACAGTATCACGCACGCACACGCACACACACACACACACACACACACAGTGTGGTCTCATCGATGAGGTGGATATAAGGGTTACATGCTACAAGTTGCACCTCGTTCCGTGAAAGCTTTAGTCTTTCTCAAGATGAAGATCATGTTTCCTGCAGAACCCTGGAGGATGTCAAAACCTATAACCACTGTCATCTGTTTTCAAGAGCTAGAAGGATAAGAGCCAATATGCATTCTGACCTTAGTTGAAACTAGACCTTAGAAAAAGCAGTGACTTATTATTGTTGTTTTACACGTGTATTTGAGTTGTACAAGTGGAAGATGACCGAAATTAACTGAACTGAACTAAACTAAACTAAACTAAACTAAACTAGAATAGAATAGAATCGAATAGAATAGAATAGAGGAACTGGAATTAGTAATGGATAATCAATGAGTACGTGTGCGTTAAATTTTATCGCACGATGTGGAGGCAAAGAACCACCCGATGTGATAGTGGATGCCTCCACGAATTACATTTAAACCATTTAACACACACCTACTCGTGGATTATCCCGCTTACACCGTGGTCATTTGCCATTGCCAAAAATATGAAATGAAAGCATTACCATTTTTGCTGCAAGTTTTGCAATCAAAATCGAGTTTGTTTTTCACGAGCCATAACTCGGATTCCCGGCAACACTGACTAATGCAATGGAAACGTTCACTGCTCCAGTAAATAGGACAAACCTTGGATACGAGTTAAAGTAGCAACAGGACATAATCTCGTCAACTCAGCTCATCATAGAAACCTTTGGCTCAGAGCCAGAAAGCTAACGTTATGCTAGCAAGTTTCAAAGTCAAAAACATTGAATATGGTTGACAAACAGAATAATTTGACAGTATGTTTAACAAGACAAACTAGCTATCCAGCCATGTTATTGTCCTCAAATCAATATCAAGATTTTCACGAACGATGAGATGAACTCTGTTGGTCACAGCCAGAACTGAAGTAGCAAATGGGATGTGAGATGCAAAGTATCACCTTGCAGTTTACAGTCGCCATCCTGTGGTGAGTTGAAGCACTGAAGCACTACTAGACTCAGTGTTGTAAATTAGCGTTACTCATTTTAAATACAGGCTGATACTACAGTACTATGATATAATGTGGTAACGGATTCATTTAGAACGGTGATTAAACTTGAGCTGAACTACGTGTGCATTAAAAGGCCAATCAGAAAAGAGTATTCACCCAGACCATTGTATAAAGTTGTGTATTACTTTGCAAAGTAAAAATGGTTCCCGTTTTGTGCCGTAAAGCAATGCAGCAGGCTTTCCACCAAATCTGATCCAGTGGCTCACAATGTAAAATGCAGTGTATAGGCTGCCAGTCTTCTCAGTGATAGTATCGGTTCTTTATTGTAATTATAGTAATGTCTTAAAATTAATGTCGTAATGATTGATTGATGTTAAAATGCCACACATATAAATCCAATCTCGAAACTCCATACCATACCATGACAGGGTAGATTCGGATTTTTCCAGGACTCCAGTGCAAATTCACTCACGCACGCATGCGTGCGCACACACAAACGCATGTGCACACACATACGCATGCGCACACACAAACGCATGTGCACACACATACGCACGCGCACACACAAACGCATGTGCACACACATACGCACGCGCACACACATACACCCGCACAAATGCGCACGCGCGCGTACACACACACACACACACACACACACACTGGAGAGGCAGGGTGTGTCTACTGTCTACTTCTGCTCGCGGTCCAATCAGCAGTCAGATCAGGGGCAATTAGATTGGGGGGGGGGGGGGCCGCCATTAGGCCTGTGTCTCTGAGGACAGCACACCTCCAGCCTCCAGGCACAAGCCTTCACTACACACAGTTACAGTGCAGTACCACATTCTGTGAAATTCGGACAGTCGTAGCGCCACCTACTGGCAACACAAAAAGCCGTCTATCTCGAGAATCATTCGTCCGATCGACTTCAAACAGAGTGTAATACCAAATTCTGTGCAGTTCGACAATCAGAACACGGCTTTCATGTTTCTCGAGGACCGTTTGTCCGATTGACTTTGAAATTGGTGGTGGTGGTGGTGGTGGTGGGTGGGGGGGGGGGCGGTGCAAGCAGGGAAAGGATTGGGGGTGGGGGGTCAAGAGTGGGAGAGCATGATGTGTGAATGGGGGAGGGGGAGGGAGGGGGAGGGAGGGAACGGGCACTGCACTAGAAGGGGTAATGCAACAATCCCTGGTACTTTCTTTGCTCATTGTCATGCCGTTCAGTAATGGTTTTCCGCAGAAGGACTTTGTGCCCGTCAGCAGAATTCAACAAATTGTCAGATTGTTTGAACAGCGGTGGAGTTCTTCTCCATCCTCTCTGTGAATTATGAGCAAACACTGAAAGTCAGTGGGAGTTTTTCCACTCTCTCCCTTCTTCCCCTCCCAGTAAAACAAACATTTCGAAAGGCTTTTGTGTCGCCTGTCTGTATTTTACCATTTCAAAAACCATGTCTTCTTACGGGTGATCTAAACTATAATCACCTTGACATCCGTCAAGCTTCGGCATGAAACAATGCCCGCCCAGCTGCTCAGAACTGCACATCAAGAAGCTTAGAGGCACGCTTGCCTTTCCCTGACGCACATTTACACTTTCATGCAAATAGCCGGCTTTGTACTCACCATATGAAAGGTGTTATTAAATCTTATTTTGCATTATTCT
>NC_139624.1:24425517-24438017 GCF_964638095.1 Poromitra crassiceps | reverse complement strand
AGGCAGCCGAGAGGACACCCGCACAGGCTCTTAACCCCTGGGAGAGTGGCCCCCCGTGAGGCCCATGGATCAGGGGTGTAAGTACATGGGGTCCACAGCATCGGCCGTCTAAAAAATATGGGCAGAGTCAGTGTGACGTCCCCCATTGGGTTTTGGACTGCAGTTTTGAAGCCTAGTGTGGGGTCATCTTGGGGTTCTTGCGCAGCTTGAAGCGAGACAGGCGTTCCCCAGAGCCGCAGCTCCACCTGCTATTGGTCCGTGATTGGCAAGCTGCGTGAGCACTGGACAGGCGACCTGTCAATCACAGCCAAAACATAGTCTTTTCTATCTAGTCTGAGACCAAAACTTTGACATTTGGTCATCCGGTAAAAAAGCGGAAACGGCCGTTGCAGATCTGATGGATGTTTTCTGCGCAAAAAACAATTCTGCCCTGAAAACAGGGCGTCATAATAACGTAAATACATGTGATGCAAGTTATGTAGCTACACAAATAAAATGAACTACTGTAACAATCTCAATGTTTCATAATTAATGTGTATTATTATTATTATGATTGCATTGCATGCATTGCATTCTTGTATAATTGTATTATTCATGAGTAGTGATGTTTAATGTTGAATGTGATTGTTTCTTGATGCTTTGGCAATATTGTTGCTATGACATTCATACCAATAAAGCAATATGAATTTGAATTTGGGAATCGGGGGTGGCTGGGGTCAAGATTACCAGGCGATAGACCACTTATGCAAATATGCAGACAGGAAAAAGCAGCAAAGTCAGACTCATCCCCCTAAAGTGGGAGAACAGATGTTTCCCCCCAATGTTCTCTCAGACTCTTTCTGTCTCTGTCTCTGTCTGTCTCTGTCTCTCACTCTATGTCTCTCTGTGTCTCTGTCTCTCGCTCTCTGTCTCTCACTCTATGTCTCTCTGTGTCTCTGTCTCTCGCTCTCTGT
The DNA here is from genome assembly GCF_964638095.1 of Poromitra crassiceps. Taxonomy (NCBI): domain Eukaryota; kingdom Metazoa; phylum Chordata; class Actinopteri; order Beryciformes; family Melamphaidae; genus Poromitra; species Poromitra crassiceps. The sequence goes on along the minus strand of NC_139624.1, from coordinate 24,437,064 downwards.
CTCTCCGTGTCTGTCTCTCTGTGTCTCTGTCTCTCTGTATCTCTGTGTCTCTGTCTCTCACTCTATGTCTCTCTGTCTCTGTGTCTCTGTCTCTCACTCTCTGTCTTTCTCTGTCTCTGTCTCTGTCTGTCTCTGTGTCTCTGTCTCTCTGTGTCTCTGTCTCTCACTCTCTGTCTCTCTCTGTCTCTGTCTCTGTCTATGTGTCTCTGTCTCTCTATGTCTCTCTGTCTCTGTCTGTCTCTGTCTATGTGTCTCTGTGTCTCTGTCTCTCTATGTCTCTCTGTCTCTCTGTCTCTGTCTCTCTCTGTCTCTGTCTGTCTCTGTCTATGTGTCTCTGTCTCTCTGTGTCTCTGTCTCTCTGTGTCTCTGTCTCTCACTCTATGTCTCTGTCTCTCGCTCTCTGTCTCTCCGTGTCTGTCTCTCTGTGTCTCTGTCTCTCTGTATCTCTGTGTCTCTGTCTCTCACTCTATGTCTCTCTGTCTCTGTCTCTCTGTGTCTCTGTCTCTCACTCTCTGTCTCTCTCTGTCTCTGTCTGTCTCTGTGTCTCTGTCTCTCTGTGTCTCACTCTATCTCTCTCACTCTATGTCTCTCCGTGTCTCTCTCTCTGTGTCTCTGTCTCTCTGTCTCTCTTCAACTTTCTTGCTCCTTCACTTCTTTTTGGCTCCAGATTTACAAGACGGTAGCAGAGCAAAGAAGCAGATCGCTGTCTCAAACAATAGTGTGTTGTGTGCATGTGTGTGTGTGTGTGTGTGTGGAGGGGGGGGGTCTGTTAGGAGGAGATTGTAACCTCTTCACTCTCAGGTACCACAGTCAGTCGAAGTGACTCCCCTCCTCAACGACTCTCCCCTTCCTGTCACAGGCGGGACAGGGCCAACGGCCAGAGTTACACTCGGTGCGATTCAGGGTGGGAATTACACGGAGGCCATATTTATTTATTTATTTATTTATTTATTTATTTATTTATTTATTTGTTTGTTTGTTTGTTTGTTTGTTTGTTTGTTTGTTTGGTTGTTTATTTATTTATTTACATTTAACCAGGTAAAAAACCTGGCTAAGAGGGCAATATAAAAAACATACATCATTTGACTGGTTATTTGGTATATTGGTAAAAACATTACAAAAGAGTAGGCTACTACACTGTACTAGTACTGATAAATATGAAAAAGAAAACAATGTTTATGTTGAAATTAAAAACAAAATCTTTATGTTGAAATAAATATACCAAGTAGTTAAATCCCTCTGGTTGTATTGGTTTGCAATATATGGACACACGCAAAAAATAGAAATAAAATAAAAATAAATAAATATTCGAATATATTTGAACGGTATGTTTTGGAATATGTTTTGGAATATTCAAATATAATTTTGGGACAATTTTCTGACAGCCCTAAACTGTAATATGTTCACCCAATGTGATGTGATCCCATCTGGTTTGGAAAGATTGGATCGGAAAATCAATTTTTTTCTGTGGCGGTGTGATCGGACGATCAAAAACAAAAACGGGGGAAAAAACAGGCTCTGCCATGACAAGTTTGAGTGTAGCCAAAGAGCTGTCCGCCTCCTGTTGGCATGGAAGTCTCTCTCTCTGTCTCCTTTTCTCTGTCTGCGCCTGACTGTGTCTGTCTTTCTTTGTGAGCCCAAACACCATTTCTATGGAAACCTAACGCTGGTACTGAGCCAGAGTCCAGCGAGAGTGCACAAGCATTCTCTCCTCTACTTCCTCCTCTCACTCTCCTCTTCCTCTAACCCTCCTCTTCCTCCTCCTCCTCTCACTCTCCTCTTCCTCTAACCCTCTTCTTCTCCTCCTCCTCTCCTCCTCCTCTCCCTCTGCTCCAGCCTCCTCTGACTCTCCTCCTCCTCTGACTCTCCTTCTTCTCTCACTCTCCTCCTCCCTTTTTCCTCTCTTCTATTATCCTCCTCCTCTCACTCTCCTCATTCTCTAACCCTTCTCCTCCTCCCTTTTTCCTTTCTTCTGTTATACTCCTCTCCCTCTCCTCCTCCTCTCCCTCTGGTCCAGCCTCCTCTGACTCTTCTCCTCCTCTGACTCTCCTCCTCCTCTCACTCTCCTCATCCTCTGACTCTCCTCCTCCTCTCATCTTCCTCTAACCCTCCTCCTCCTCTCTTCCTCTAACCCTCATCCCGTTTTCCTCTCTTCTGTTATCCTCCTCTCCCTCTCCTCCTCCTCTCCCTCTCCTCTCACTCTGCTCCAGCCCCCTCCTCCTCTCCTCCTCTCACTCTCCTCTCCTCCTCTCACTCTCCTCCTCCTCTCACTCTCCTCCTCCTCTAACCCTCCTCCTCCTCCCTTTTTCCTCTATTCTATTATCCTCCTCCTCCTCCTCCCTTTTTCCTCTATTCTATTATCCTCCTCCTCCTCTCACCCTCCTCCTCCTCCCTTTTTCCTCTCTTCTGTTATCCTCCTCTCCCTCTCCTCTCACTCTGCTCCAGCCCCCTCCTCCTCTCCTCCTCTCACTCTCCTCTCCTCCTCTGACTCTCCTCCTACTCTAACCCTCCTCCTCCTCCCTTTTTCCTCTCTTCTATTATCCTCCTCCTCCTCTCACCCTCCTCCTCCTCCCTTTTTCCTCTCTTCTGTTATCCTCCTCTCCCTCTCCTCTCACTCTGCTCCAGCCTCCTCCTCCTCTCCCTCTGCTCCTCTCACTCTCCTCCTCCTCTATCCCTCCTCCTCCCCCCCTTTTCGTCTGTCTTGTTATCCTCCTCTCCTTGAGCTGCAGGGTGGACTCTGGGAAGAAGGTACGTCCCATAACCAATAGCTCACCTGCTCCCCACTCTCTGGGTGAGAGCCTAGGGTGAGTAGTTCAAGTCCAACAGTCTTACCTGCAGCTGTAGGGGGCCCAGGCCTGGTGTAGCAGCAGCCATGGATGTGGGGATGAGCTGGAGAGGGTAAGGGTCACCTGGACAAAAGATACAGACAACAGCTCAACATGACATCTCTCTCCATTCCAGTCCAATATCCTGACATGACATAAAAAGCTCATGTGAGAACATGTGTTTTCCATGTTGTATGTGACAGGTTTTTATTTCAGATGTGAACGTTACAATTCATAAGTCAAGTGGGTGATTTTTTTTTACCCCTTTTGATTTGTTTTTCTTATATTTTCACCAAGCGGCAACCTCCGGGGCTGAAAAATGAAGCGCCAACAACTGCAGTTCCTCAAATGGCCACTTGAGGCTGGCTACAAAACCGAGTCAACCCCATAGACCTCCATGTTAAAATGTCTGACTTTACAGCCTGGTACCAAAAAAAGTATGATTGTATAGACGGTTTTAACTTGACAACAAAAACATTCTAAATTGAACCCCCGCTCACTTCCTGTTGCAGTGTTTGCTATGGACATAAAAGAAAAAAAAACATTCAAGTGCAGGACTGACCATTCCGTGAAAACCGTCTATACAGCTGAGCGGCGAAAACAAAACTAACGATGTCAAGTGGATATTTCTGCAGTTTGCCGAATACTGAGAAAAAGGAAGTGCTGTGGGGTTGCGCTCTGGTGAAAACCGTCTGTAGAAGTCTATGCATGGGAAAAATACCATACGACTTCAGTAAACACTTTCCTAATGAGTTTATGGTCTCAATCACTAGTTTCAAGTCTTCTTCAATACAGCATGATTTTCATTTTGTCAATTATGGTCCCATTTAGAGTCAAATAGACGGTAAAGCAGACGATGGGTGATTGACAGCTCTCCTGTCCAGTGATCACGCAGCTCATCATCACAGCAGGGAGTAAGAGAGAGAAAGAGAAAAAAAACGCAGTTACATTTGACGGTAGTTCTTCTCCTCTACACCTTCTCTCCTCTCTCGCCTTGCCCTCCACATCTCCTCCCCACCCACCTGAGTGTCTCTGTGCAGCTGTTAAAGCCGGCCTTTGTGTGCGCTGCCGGTGGGCCTTCATGAAAAGGCTGATTGTGTGTCCTCCTCTCTAATACCCCCTGACAAAGAGCAGCGAGGTGAGGGGCTTCTGATAAAGCTGCTCCCCCCACCTCCCCCTCTCTCCCCCCACCTCCCCCTCTCTCCTTTCTTTCTCTCTCTCTCTCTGTTTTTTGTCAACTCTGTTCTCCTGCTTTGTTGGGAGAGAGCGCTTTCATGTCTCACTTTTCATTTCTTCTCTCGGTCGATTAGAACTCTCTCTCTCTCTCTCTCTCTCTCTCTCTCCTTCTTAGTGATAAATCAGGAGATAGACATGTGGACAGGGCCGAGGAGATGACAGAAGCGCCAGGAGGCAAAGCGAGGAGAGAGAGAGAGAGAGAGAGAAAGAGGAGGAGTGTGTGGATTATTAGTGACCAGGTGCAGATAGGCCACGTTGTAATTACTCTGAGACACAGAACGAGAGAGAAAGGTCAAATAGGAGTGGGAAGGAGAGGAGAACGGAGGGATGGAGGGCAGAGAGAGGAGAGATAAAGAGAGATGAGCAGGGCGGGAGATAGGAGTGGAGAGAAGAGGCGGGGAGAGGAGGAGAGGAGAGAGAGAGGAGAGGAGGAGAGAAGAGGAGAGGAGATGAGAGTATTACAGAGGAGAACAGAGGAGAGCAGAGGAGAGGAGAGAGGAGAATATTGGAGAAGAGAGAGAGGAGAGAGAGAGAGGAGAGGGGACTATTGGAAAGGAGAGGGATGAGAGAGAGGAGAGGAGAGGACCACAGAGGAGAGGAGAGAGAGGAGCAAAGAGAAGAGAAGATGAGCGACCTGAGCTGGTAGCAGAGCAAGCAAGCAAGCAACCTCTTACACAATAATCTATACAAATAGCTGGGCCTAAAGTGGTTTTAAGCTGTCAACAGCCTCAAATATCTACTGTCAATTCACCTAATTTATTTGTTAGTTTATTGTTGTATTTAATTGTAACATTGTGACACAGAGAGGAGACTACACTCTTCATCCAGAAAACACCTGCTCACACAGAGAGGAGACTACACTCTTCACCCAGAAAACTCCTGCTCACACAGAGAGGAGACTACACTCTTCACCCAGAAAACACCTGCTTACACAGAGAGGAGACTACACTCTTCATCCAGAAAACACCTGCTTACACAGAGAGGAGACTACACTCTTCATCCAGAAAACTCCTGCTCACACAGAGAGGAGACTACACTCTTCATCCAGAAAACTCCTGCTCACACAGAGAGGAGAATACACTCTTCATCCAGAAAACTCCTGCTTACACAGAGAGGAGACTACACTCTTCACCCAGAAAACTCCTGCTCACACAGAGAGGAGACTACACTCTTCATCCAGAAAACTCCTGCTCACACAGAGAGGAGACTACACTCTTCACCCAGAAAACTCCTGCTTACACAGAGAGGAGACTACACTCTTCATCCAGAAAACTCCTCCTCACACAGAGAGGAGACTACACTCTTCATCCAGAAAACTCCTGCTCACAGAGAGAGGAGACTATACTCTTCATCCAGAAAACTCCTGCTCACACAGAGAGGAGACTACACTCTTCATTCAGAAAACTCCTGCTAACACAGAGAGGAGACTACACTCTTCATCCAGAAAAACTCCTGCTCACACAGAGAGGAGACTACACTCTTCATCCAGAAAACTCCTGCTCACACAGAGAGGAGACTACACTCTTCATCCAGAAAACTCCTGCTTACACAGAGAGGAGACTACACTCTTCACCCAGAAAACTCCTGCTCACACAGAGAGGAGACTACACTCTTCACCCAGAAAACTCCTGCTTACACAGAGAGGAGACTACACTCTTCACCCAGAAAACTCCTGCTTACACAGAGATGAGACTACACTCTTCATCCAGAAAACTCCTGCTCACACAGAGAGGAGACTACACTCTTCATCCAGAAAACTCCTGCTCACAGAGAGAGGAGACTACACTCTTCACCCTGAAAACTCCTGCTCACACAGAGAGGAGACTACGCTCTTCACCCAGAAAACTCCTGCTTACACAGAGAGGAGACTACACTCTTCATCCAGAAAACTCCTGCTTACACAGAGAGGAGACTACACTCTTCATCCAGAAAACTCCTGCTTACACAGAGAGGAGACTACACTCTTCATCCAGAAAACTCCTGCTCACACAGAGAGGAGACTACACTCTTCATCCAGAAAACTCCTGCTCACAGAGAGAGGAGACTACACTCTTCATCCAGAAAACTCCTGCTCACAGAGAGAGGAGACTACGCTCTTCATCCAGAAAACTCCTGCTCACACAGAGGAGACTACACTCTTCATCCAGAAAACTCCTGCTCACAGAGAGAGGAGACTATGCTCTTCACCCAGAAAACTCCTGCTTACACAGAGAGGAGACTACGCTCTTCACCCAGAAAACTCCTGCTCACAGAGAGGAGACTACACTCTTCATCCAGAAAACTCCTGCTCACAGAGAGAGGAGACTACACTCTTCATCCAGAAAACTCCTGCTTACACAGAGAGGAGACTACACTCTTCATCCAGAAAACACCTGCTCACACAGAGAGGAGACTACGCTCTTCATCCAGAAAACACCTGCTCACACAGAGAGGAGACTACACTCTTCATCCAGAAAACTCCTGCTCACAGAGAGATGAGACTACACTCTTCATCCAGAAAACACCTGCTCACACAGAGGAGACTACACTCTTCACCCAGAAAACTCCTGCTTACACAGAGAGGAGACTACACTCTTCACCCAGAAAACTCCTGCTCACACAAAGAGGAGACTACACTCTTCATCCAGAAAACTCCTGCTCACACAGAGAGGAGACTACACTCTTCATCCAGAAAACTCCTGCTCACACAGAGAGGAGACTACACTCTTCACCCAGAAAACTCCTGCTCACACAGAGAGGAGACTACACTCTTCATCCAGAAAACTCCTGCTCACACAGAGAGGAGACTACACTCTTCACCCAGAAAACTCCTGCTCACAGAGAGAGGAGACTACACTCTTCACCCAGAAAACTCCTGCTCACACAGAGAGGAGACTACACTCTTCATCCAGAAAACACCTGCTCACACAGAGGAGACTACACTCTTCATCCAGAAAACTCCTGCTCACACAGAGAGGAGACTACACTCTTCACCCAGAAAACTCCTGCTCACAGAGAGAGGAGACTACACTCTTCACCCAGAAAACTCCTGCTCACACAGAGAGGAGACTACACTCTTCATCCAGAAAACACCTGCTCACACAGAGGAGACTACACTCTTCATCCAGAAAACACCTGCTCACACAGAGAGGAGACTACACTCTTCACCCAGAAAACTCCTGCTTACACAGAGAGGAGACTACACTCTTCATCCAGAAAACTCCTGCTCACACAGAGAGGAGACTACACTCTTCATCCAGAAAACTCCTGCTAACACAGAGAGGAGACTACACTCTTCATCCAGAAAACTCCTGCTAACACAGAGAGGAGACTACACTCTTCATCCAGAAAACACCTACTCACAGAGAGAGGAGACTACACTCTTCACCCAGAAAACTCCTGCTCACACAGAGAGGAGACTACACTCTTCATCCAGAAAACTCCTGCTCACACAGAGAGGAGACTACGCTCTTCATCCAGAAAACACCTACTCACAGAGAGAGGAGACTACACTCTTCACCCAGAAAACTCCTGCTTACACAGAGAGGAGACTACACTCTTCATCCAGAAAACTCCTGCTCACAGAGAGAGGAGACTACGCTCTTCATCCAGAAAACACCTGCTCACACAGAGAGGAGACTACACTCTTCATCCAGAAAACACCTGCTTACACAGAGAGGAGACTACACTCTTCATCCAGAAAACTCCTGCTCACACAGAGAGGAGACTACACTCTTCACCCAGAAAACTCCTGCTCACACAGAGAGGCTCCTGCCATAAGCTTTAAGTAGCTTCTTTGGAGACCTGGCACTCCACACATTTGTATCTTGATGTTGATCTACATGTCAATTGTTTGTGTGTGTGGGGGGCGAAATAAATCTGAATCTGAATCTGAGAGGAGACTACGCTCTTCATCCAGAAAACACCTGCTCACACAGAGAGGAGACTACACTCTTCATCCAGAAAACTCCTGCTCACACAGAGAGGAGACTACACTCTTCATCCAGAAAACACCTACTCACAGAGAGAGGAGACTACACTCTTCACCCAGAAAACTCCTGCTTACACAGAGAGGAGACTACGCTCTTCATCCAGAAAACACCTGCTTACACAGAGAGGAGACTACACTCTTCATCCAGAAAACACCTACTCACAGAGAGAGGAGACTACACTCTTCATCCAGAAAACACCTACTCACAGAGAGAGGAGACTACACTCTTCACCCAGAAAACTCCTGCTTACACAGAGAGGAGACTACACTCTTCACCCAGAAAACTCCTGCTTACACAGAGAGGAGACTACACTCTTCATCCAGAAAACTCCTGCTTACACAGAGAGGAGACTACACTCTTCACCCAGAAAACTCCTGCTTACACAGAGAGGAGACTACACTCTTCATCCAGAAAACTCCTGCTTACAGAGAGAGGAGACTACACTCTTCACCCAGAAAACTCCTGCTCACACAGAGAGGAGACTACACTCTTCACCCAGAAAACTCCTGCTTACACAGAGAGGAGACTACACTCTTCATCCAGAAAACTCCTGCTTACACAGAGAGGAGACTACACTCTTCATCCAGAAAACTCCTGCTCACACAGAGAGGAGACTACACTCTTCATCCAGAAAACTCCTGCTCACACAGAGAGGAGACTACACTCTTCACCCAGAAAACTCCTGCTTACACAGAGAGGAGACTACACTCTTCACCCAGAAAACTCCTGCTTACACAGAGAGGAGACTACACTCTTCATCCAGAAAACTCCTGCTTACACAGAGAGGAGACTACACTCTTCACCCAGAAAACTCCTGCTTACACAGAGAGGAGACTACACTCTTCATCCAGAAAACTCCTGCTCACACAGAGAGGAGATATGCTCTTCATCCAGAAACCTTGGGAATGTTCTCAGGGCTTGACCTTGCATTTCTGACCCGGACCTTTAGCACAGCGGTCAGCCTCTTGGCTATATCAGGACTTTCTATTGTGTGTGTGTGTGTGTGTGTGTGTGTGTGTGTGTGTGTGTGTGTGTGTGTGTGTGCGTGCGTGTGTGTGTGTGTGTGTGTGTGTGTGTGTGTGTATGCGCGTGTGTGTGTGTGTGTGTGTGTGTGTGTGTGTCTGTGTGTGTGTGTGTGTGTGTGTGTGTGTGTGTGTGTGTGTGTGTGTGTGTGTGTGTGTGTGTGTGTAAAATATGTGTCTGAATAAACCAGACTTCATGTCTAACATATTTTCCCATATAACTCAGTTCTATAAAAAAGAAAGAAAGAAAGAAAAAAGCATTCTTTCTTAGGGAGGGGGGGGAGGGAGGGAGGGGAGGGCAGGGGGATTACAGTATTATTGGAGGCCTGTGTATTTGAGTAGATGGGTGTTTTCTCTGCGCTCCCTAGACAAACACCAGCCTGTTAGGTATTGATGCTCCTCCTGGGGGGGGGGGGCGCTGTAACAAAAGAGAGCGAAGGAAGGGAGGAAAGCAAACATGTTGCTTCTTGGCACGGGGGACGGCGACCCCAAAGGACCAGGCTGGACTTCTCACTGACGGACGCAGAGAGAGAGAGAGAGGGGGGGGGGGGGAGGAGAGGGGGGGGGGGGGGGGGAGGAGAGAGAGAGGGGGGGGGGGGGGGGTGGCGAGAGAGAGAGAGAGAGAGGGGGGGGGGAGAGAGGGAGAGGGCGAGAGAGAGAGAAGGGGGGGGGGGCTGAGAGAGAGGGGGGGGGAAGGCGAGAGAGAGAGAGGGGGGGGGGCGGGCATGATGCACAAACGTCATCAGTGTCATTTGGGTGCATGGATGATGCTTGTGTCCTCTAGAGAGAGAGTGGCATCAGCGGAGGACTCATTAGCCAATGAACAGCCAGGAAGGGGTTCTACTTTTGAATGGTAAAATAAAGCTGATAATGTACAATTTGATTCTAAAAAAAAAAAAAAAAAAAAAAAACTTTCAAAGTACAACACAAACTTTCCATTTTACTGCAACTCGACAGTGCTGCTTAATCCAGCACCTTACTTCCTGGAACTCTTGAGAGTAAAAAAACTGGTCCATTGGAGTGAATGGAGATGTCACGACTCTTCTATATACACAGCTCTGGATGATGCTACATGCTGTTTCAAACTTCTGCTTCAGAGCATTTCAGCATCCTCATGTCGTTTGTATGGGGGTGGTAGATTCCCTGCCCACCAACACAAGGGTCACAGGTTCAAGCCCCCGTGTTGCCTCTGGTTTGGTCGGGCATCCATATAGGCACAGTTTGGTGTCTACGGGGGGGAAGCGAGATTAAGAGTAGGAGTCCTGGTCGGTGCACTAGTGTCGGGGACGCCTGTTTGGGGGGAAGGGGAACTGGGGAGGTGGGCATGGTCCTCCCATGCGCTACGTCCTGCCGGTGAAACTGGCGACTGCACATGTATCGGAGGAAGCATTGTGTTAGTCTACAACCTAATTGGCCAGGAGCAATTGGGGGCGACATCAAGGGTAAAAATTCAGAAAAAACTGAAAAGATACATTTAATTTGACTAAAGAGACTACATTTTGGAAATAGATGGAAAAGATGGTAAATCTACTTTGTAGAACTTTATAAACCTTTATAACAAAAATATAGGTCTGTTTTGCAGACCTTTTTCGAATCCCCCCCCCCCCCCCCCCCAAAATATTGCAAATACCCAGATCCAAAAGCTCTATCTTAGCTCTATCGTCACTCCATGTCTTGAATCCATTGAAACATTGTGTAAATGAAGCCAACAGTGCAGCAATAGTGTTCAACAAGAGGCTGTTAAGAGATAAAACTCTGCCTGAGCCTGAAAGTGTCTCACTCTCAAATCTCTTGATAACATCTATTTGTGTGTGTTGGAAGTGGACTCCAGCACGTCCTGTTTGGAACGCCGTCAACTCGCAACAACTTACAAAGTAGCCAGAGAGTTTTGTCGGGGGGATGATGTCTCTGGCTGGCGGAGGCAGTGAAAAGACAGGCCCACCACTTGACGGGGTATTTCAGTGGGCAGTGGGCGTGGGTGAAGATGGCACTAATTGAAATTGAAATGGACTTGTTTGGGAAGCTGTGAAACTCGGGGGGGGGGGGGGGGGGGTGTACTCAGAGCGAGTGTGCACGTGGGCTGGCGTGCACGCTCACATGTAAGCATTTTTCTCGTGTGTGTTTTTTGTGTGTGTTTGCAATATCGCAAGCCATTACTTACTGCCTGTGTGTGTGATGTGTGTGTGCGTGTGCGTGTGTGTGGTGCGTGTGTGTGTGTGTGTGTGTGTGTGTGTGTGTGTGCGTGTGTGTTTGTGTGTGTGTGTGTGTGTGTGTTTGTGTGTGTGTGTGCGTGTGTGTGCGTGTGTGTGTGATGTGTGTGTGTGTGTGTGTGTGTGTGCGTGTGTGTCTGTGGGGGCTGTGTTGGAAACTGTTCTGGCTGTGTCCCGTGTTAATGTGAGGAGAACCTGGGGCAGGTCACATTACTACACCCCCCCCCCCCCCCCCACCCACCCGTCCACCCCCTTCTACAGTGCGTTTATTCCCAACATCCCC
>NC_139624.1:24419603-24422817 GCF_964638095.1 Poromitra crassiceps | reverse complement strand
TTGTATGTCTGCAGTGCACACACCTTCTCTCTCTTGTTCAAATGCAAAGTGTATTTATTAGTATGTATTTATTAGTTTATGAGTACATGTTGTACGGCTGCTCCATGATGGCAAACATCATAATCATGATGATTTTGGTGAATATCGAGATCAGGATTATTTAACATAGAACATCTTGCATTTATTGAACTTTAAAAAGACACGGCGCTGCATGAGCAGCAGGACTCATTGCAGTATGTTCACATTTGATCACGTCATAAAAATGAATCAGAGAGTATACCGGCAGCAGCTGTCTGCAAAATCATGTATTTTACCAGACAAATCTGAAACCCACCGGTCACTTTTCAATAGCAGTCTATGTACAAACACAATCACATGTAAATACAGCCCTGTGCACTGCTTGCTTGCTGGCTGGTTCACTGCGTCGAGCCCCAGAGCAGAGGACCGGCGGTTGGCTCCCTCCGGTTCAGACAGCATCCTCCTCCTGGAGGGAGAGTGCTGGCTGCCCGCCTTGAAGTGTGCGACGAGCCGCGGTAAATAACCATATTCCTGGAATGCGAGTTAACGAGTCAGTTACATGTCCTTTGCATTCTACATTACATGAAGACATTACTGTTTGTTTTATTTTGTATGTTACGTACTTATTGGCCAAGTATATTAACATTTATGGGCAAAGTCTGCCCTGCCATGTTGCCCGCTCGGAATTTTCACATAGCCATGAGGATTGATTGAAATGGGGTTGACATTTGATAGTACTACTGTACCTGACGTCAGCACACTGTACCTGCCGTCAGGGCCGTAACCAGAGTTCCGAAATAGGGGAGGTCCAGCAAGGGGAGGCGGATTCGGTGGCGCCCACAAGGGCGCCGCCGGAAAAAATTTGAGGGTTTTTTCCCCCTTTTTTAGCCATATTTAGAGTAATATATCATTTTAAATCAACATTAGGATTATACTGTTGTGATGTCATTATTCAGTATATTCTCTTTCATGTCACCACCTGCTCAGCTCTCCTGTCAACATAATTGTAACTAACAAACACAAACTGTTTTAGCCAAATTCATATCAAAATGACACCTACAAACACAGGTACACAACCCAAGCCGTACACAACACACAAAGTCATCATCGATAATAAAAAAAAACATACAGAGGGACATTTATTTATTCCTGATAGGAACGATTGAAAAATAAAATAAAATATATTATGTTGTTTTTAACTTTACACCACCTCTTTTTGTTACTTATTGGGTCATGAAACTGAAACCATGCATATAGCCACCTGCTTACCTGACTTCGGGAGCTTGGCAATTGGCATCATGCATGATTAGCCAGTAGCATCCCAACGTGTCACACAGGTAACATTACTTAAGAGACAGACTAGACACTTACTTTCTTGGTTGTTGCTAAAAAATCTGTCAGTGTCACTCACTGTCTGTCGTTCACTCGCTCACTGTCTCGCAGCTCGCTCACCTTCAATTATCTCGCCAGGCAGACAGACAGTCATCACTCACCACCATGCTGCTGCTCTCTCGGAATCAAGTTACCGCGGACGCGGCGTCAGATGACTTCCTGCCTGACCTGCCTTTCGTTTCAAAATAAAAGCGATCCCGTGTTTTTCATGCTTTTCCATGCAGATTGTTTTATAAAAAAAAAAAAAAAAAAAATTCTCTGAAATATTAGGGGAGGTCCGGACCTCCCCGTCCTCATAGCTAGTTACGGCCATGCCTGCCGTCAGCACACTGTACCTGACGTCAGCACACTGTACATATCATTATGAATGAGCTCATACCTGTACCTGACGTCAGCACACTGTACCTGCCGTCAGCACACTGTACCTGACGTCAGCACACTGTACATATCATTATGAATGAGCTCATACCTGTACCTGACGTCAGCACACTGTACATGTCATTATGAATGAACTCATACCTGTACCTGACGTCAGCACACTGTACATATCATTATGAATGAACTCATACCTGTACCTGACGTCAGCACACTGTACATATCATTATGAATGAGCTCAGCATGGTGGACTTTTGATGTGAAAAACCAAAGTAATTGGATTTTTGAATTGAATTTTTTGAATAGAATTTTTTTGCGTACATTGTTAAATACTATATAACCAGGGATTTGATCTAAAGTCATTTTTCATTTCAGCTCGACTTTAAGGCAAGCTTAAGGACTTAGAGAAAGAGGCACTGCGTTTTAGTGTTGGGATGCTGCCTATTGAGCTAAAGGACTTTAGCAGGAATTTAAAACCTTAAAGTCGAGCTGAACCCAAAAATGACTTTTCTTTTCTTTTAGTTCAAATACCTGGGTATGCACTGCACCTATTTAATAATGTATGCAAAAGAAATCACAAAAATCTAATTTCTTTAGTTTTTCACAAAAGTTCATTTTTCAAGATTTCATTCATAACAGTAATCTACAGTTTGCTGACATCACCTAGTACTATAAAATTTCTACCCCATTTCAAGCAATCATATCACGACATGGCAGCTGTCAATCAAATCTTCATTTCAGGATAATTTTCTCTTCGAAATGAAGGAGAAAATGGCGCCTAGTGCCTGTCATCTGGCACAATTCCTATCCCATAAACTAACTACTAACTTTGCAAATTGTATGTTGATATACACACTAAAGAAAACGGTAATGTCTAAGAATGCAAAGAAATGTAACTGGCTCGTTAAAACTCGCATTCCAGGAATATTGTATTTACAGCAATAGCGATAATGGCGCACGCCGAGAGCCTGGTTGTCAGGGGTCGCCCCTCGGAGATTCCAGGCGGGCGGGCAGCACCCATGCATCGGATTGTCCACTCGTTCCGCACAGAATCAGCTGGCTGCCTGGTACTCGGCGGATCCCACTCGCATAGCACGACAACACGCTAAATCCCACTGGATTTGGGGGTGGAACACACCAGGATTGGCCAATGCCCAAGCCAGTCCCCAGAATTGTCAAATCAAATCATCGACCCACTATATGGTCCACCTCTCAACCCTGTCATCTCAGACAAGATTTGTTTTCAGTCTCCGACGCTCGCGCTCTTGCATTCCGTTCCGGTTCACTTCAACTTTAAGTTGTTTTTTAGCCCCTCACTTTGAGCTAATGGTGCTATTGCACACTGCCACTCAACACGCTGCACATTTCTCTCTCAAGAAAGCTGTGTGTGTGCGTGTGTGTGTGTGCGTGTGTGTTTGCGTGTGTGTTT
>NC_139624.1:24412103-24414603 GCF_964638095.1 Poromitra crassiceps | reverse complement strand
ATTGCTTGGCCGGGTGCGCAGGTCCACTTGAAAAGGTGGCCTGGGCTTAATGCGTGCCCGGGCACGGTACACTTGAGTGTGTGAACACAAGCGTACCCAAACACTGAAGTGGACTGCTATGTCTTTGAACAGGCGAGCCGACCGACCAGAGGAGGCACTAGTGCAGCGACCAGGACACATACCCTTAATCTGGCTTTACACCCGCAGACACGGGCAATTATGGATGCCAGACCTGGTTGGGCATCGAACCTGAGACCCTCGTGTTGGTAGGCAGGGAATCTACCGCTGCACTACCGGGGTACGGTGGCGCAGTCGGTAGCGCTGTCGGCTCACAGTTAGAAGGTCCTGAGTTCGATTCTCGCCTGGGACACTGTGAGCGCTGTGGTTGTGTTCCCCCCCATATCTTCAGTGCCTACTGCCCAGGTGGGTTATCTCGTCGTAAGGGCCTTTCTCTCTGTGTGGAGTTTGCATGTTCTCCCCGTACCCCCCAGGGGGTTCCTCCGTACATAACCCCCCCACTAAAAAAATGCAATAGAGAGAGAGAGAGAGAGAGAGAGAGAGAGAGAGAGAGAGAGAGAGAGAGAGAGACAGAAGGTGGGTTTCCATCCACCTGTTTAATGCACATTTTCAATTTGCACTTTAAAAAACCTGAGTGGAAACACTGCAAAATTCTAAAAAACCTCCAAATATCGCAAAAGAGTTTTCACGCTTGAGGGAGGTAGAAAAGTTGGTGTATGGATAAAAGTAAAATGCGATAAAGTGCAGTGGAGTCCAGTCCAGTCAGTTTATCTATGAAAACGTACATGTACGTCATCATTTGAGCCAAATAACTTAAATGGATACGAACTGAAGGTAATGGTCTGTTCCACCCATTATTCCTCTAATGACTGCAACGGTGTTCTCTGTGTGTCTGTTCTCTCTTTGCTCAACTCTTTGTCTGAGCCCACAGTGGAAATACCAGAAACAGTCGCCACCATGACAGTCTGCTCGCATCTCCGTAAAAACGTTACTTTAGAGCCACAATATTGTTCTTTTTTTGTTCAAAGTTTTTTTATTTGTTTTCTGTATATTATACAAAATACAAAATATAAATTCAAATACACTTGACACTTTTAAACAAAAACCCATCCCACAAGAACCCCTGGCCTATTACACCACATACATACATCACAGTATATCAATACACAAATACACACAAAAGAAAAAGAAAGAAAAGAAAAAACATACAACAACAACAACAAAAACAGATTAATGAAAATAAATATGAGAAAGGGGGGGGGGGGTAAATCTATATATTTGAAATGCTTTTAGCGTCCATTTTCTCTACCTGGTCCAGGACTGGCTGCCAGATGGTATAAAAGTCGAGGGCACAACCCCTTGTAGCGTATCTGATTTTTTCTAGGGTTAGATGATACATGAGATCTCTGACCCAGTGATTGAAAGTTGGAGGAAACTTGTCTTTCCATTTAAGGAGTACAAGTCTTCTGGCCAGAAGTGTACCAAACGCTATCATCTTTTTGCTGCATTGGTTGAGGGAGAGATCATGCGGTATCACACCAAAGATTGCAATTATGGCAAGAGGTTCAATGGATATTTCCAGTATATCAGAAAAGAATTTAAATATGGAATGCCAAAAATCTACTAATTTTGGGCAAAGCCAAAACATATGTGATAAAGTGGCTGGGGTTGTTTGACAGCGATCACAATTGGGATCCATGTCTGGTGTAAATTTGGCCAATCTCGCCCTGGACCAATGCAGTCTATGTACAATCTTGAATTGTATGACTTTATGTTTTAAACAAATTGAAGAGGAGAATATTTTTTCTAATATGGACTCCCATACATCCTCAGAAAGATCTGTATCTAATTCTTCCTCCCATTGATTTTTTAAATGTATCAAGGGTTCTAGATTGTGAGAGTTGAGTGAGGTATAGATCCTTCCAATACTCCCTTTGGGGTAAGAGCTAAGCTCCAAAACAGATTCAAGGAGAGAGCTGGGCGGTAATGATGGGTAATGAACCGAACATGAAGATACAAAACTACGAAGCTGTAAATAGTTATAGAACTGAAAGTTGGGGATTTTGAATTTTAAACTCAACTGTTCGAATGATGCGAAATTATCATTAATATATAAATCTTTTAATTTGGCTAGTCCGTTCTTGGCCCAGGTATTGAAGGACCCATCTATAATAGATGGCTTAAACATATTATTTCTTGTTATAGGGGCATTTATTGACAAATGATTAAGTGAAAAAGCTCGTCTAAACTGTGCCCAGACTTTCATAGAGTGTTTGACTACTGGGTTCACAGAGTAAAGGTCCTTACACATCGGGAGCGATGCGAATATACGGCACGAAATTGCGATGCGAGTTTTGACCCACCTGTCAATCACAGCCACAGATGTGTACACGTCGGAAGCGAATTTCTGAAAAATCGACCGTGGTTCGAAAAAATAAACACCGCAATAACGCTGGGCGAAACTTCGCCGTTGGTATGCACG
>NC_139624.1:24392103-24407103 GCF_964638095.1 Poromitra crassiceps | reverse complement strand
TCAATGAGTGACAAATTGTGTTTATAGGGGCTATCAGCTATTTTACAGTTGTGACTTAAAATGACTTTATTTAATAAAGTCAGTGGTGTGAGTGTGAGAGGAATTCAATCAATAGACAATAACATTGGTGTGTTTAAAATGAGATATTCCACTAAATATGGCTAAAACAGATTCAAACTGTCTGCTCCTCATCTCTCCTCCCTACCTCTTAAACTGTCTGCTCCTCTCTCATCTCTCCTCCCTACCTCTTAAACTGTCTGCTCCTCATCTCTCCTCCCTACCTCTTAAACTGTCTGCTCCTCTCTCATCTCTCCTCCCTACCTCTTAAACTGTCTGCTCCTCTCTCATCTCTCCTCCCTACCTCTTAAACTGTCTGCTCCTCTCTTATCTCTCCTCCCTACCTCTTAAACTGTCTGCTCCTCTCTTATCTCTCCTCCCTACCTCTTAAACTGTCTGCTCCTCATCTCTCCTCCCTACCTCTTAAACTGTCTGCTCCTCTCTCATCTCTCCTCCCTACCTCTTAAACTGTCTGCTCCTCTCTCATCTCTCCTCCCTACCTCTTAAACTGTCTGCTCCTCATCTCTCCTCCCTACCTCTTAAACTGTCTGCTCCTCTCTCATCTCTCCTCCCTACCTCTTAAACTGTCTGCTCCTCTCTCATCTCTCCTCCCTACCTCTTAAACTGTCTGCTCCTCTCTCATCTCTCCTCCCTACCTCTTAAACTGTCTGCTCCTCTCTCATCTCTCCTCCCTACCTCTTAAACTGTCTGCTCCTCATCTCTCCTCCCTACCTCTTAAACTGTCTGCTCCTCTCTCATCTCTCCTCCCTACCTCTTAAACTGTCTGCTCCTCATCTCTCCTCCCCTCTTAAACTGTCTGCTCCTCATCTCTCCTCCCTACCTCTTAAACTGTCTGCTCCTCATCTCTCCTCCCTACCTCTTTAACTGTCTGCTCCTCTCTCATCTCTCCTGCCTACCTCCTTTCCAGCCTCCTCTCCTCTGCTCCCTCTCTCCCTCCTCTCCTCCCTCCTTACTAAGGGGAGTTATCAGTGCAACCGCGGTCATTAATTAGCTCCGCGAACACGGTGACAAGTATTACATTGTTACAAATTGGTTAATTACGCTGTGTGTGTGTGTGTGTGTGGGGTTGGGGGTTGGTGGGGGTTGGTGGTGGGGTGTTAGTTCGGCACATTCGTAAGGCAGCCGGGCGCAGGCTGTAGCAATCTGCCTCAGGAGGGATGTGTGTAAACCGATGGAGGAAACCAGTTATCGACCCACCTGCCCGCCTCGCATGGCCCAGGAAACAAGTCCACGCTAGCTGATTTATGGGCCAAACAGAGTATTTCTGAGAGGGAGAGAGAGAGAGACAGAGAGGGGCAGAGAGAGAGAGAGAGCGAAAGAGACGGAGAGAGGCAGCGCACGTCCTTGTAGACAGAGATGCTCACAAGTCTTTTTTTTTGCAAGTCCAAGACTAGTCTCAAGTGTACCAACACAAGGGTTGCAGGTTCACGTCCCCGTGTTACCTCCGGCTTCTTCGGCATCCATACAGGCACGATTGAGGGTATGTGTCCTGGTCACTGCACTAGCGCCTCCTCTGGTCTGGTTGGTCAGGGCACCTGTTCAAGGTGGAAGGAACTGGTGGGAATAATAGCGTGATCTTCATGCTACGTCCTGCCGGTGAAGCTCCCCGCTGTCGAGTGAAAAGAAGCAGCTGGCAACTGTGCATGTGTCGGAGGAAGCATGGTGCTAGTCTACGACTCAGATCGGCAGAGGGTGGAGCAGCGACTGGGGCAGCAAGGGAAAAGTGGCCAATCACAATTGGGGAGCAAATCACAAGTCCTAAAACTCCGAGTCGATTCTCAAGTCTTTTGAGGACGACTCTCAAGTCACTCTGTGTGTGACTTAAGTGTGACTCGAGTCTGCATTCCATTTAAACTGGGAGCTGGAGATTTCACGGTTCAAAGGTCATGAACTCCCCCTTTGACGTCACACCTGTCCTCGGATTTTCTCTACTGAACTCGGGGGAGCCTCACCAGCCCCAACCTCAAAAATCCAAGATGGCTGCTCCGCACTTGAACAGTAGTTAACATCGTAGTAAATACTGTTTATGAGCACTTTTGTCTTTTTAGTGTCTCGTTAAATCAGTTGTACACACAGTACTGTCTAACTTCTGTGTGGACATGTTGCTACAGTGTTTGTATGCGCAAAATACCGCAAAATGCCCTGTTAATGCTAACAATGGCTAGCCTGGCTACAGCTAATCCTTGCTGATTTCCCAATTGTTTAAATGGAACGCCGACAACTCGGGCGTAACATCACTCAACCGTGAAATCCCAAGCTCCCAGTTGAAATGGAATGCAGCATTCGTCCCAAGTCCCCATCTCTGCTATGAGTTTGTGAAGCGCGTGTTGGGGAAGTAAACCTGAGTCCAGTGGATTCCTCTCCCGCTCCTAAAGGCTCTGTTTCATTGATAAGAGATGGTCGGCTTGGGATGGGACAGAGGAGGGAAGGCGAACTGCCAGAGCACTGTGGTTCTCATCAACGTGGGGTCCCCAGGCCACTAGGGGTCCTTAAGGGGCGGTTCCCAGCAAATCGCTAAATTGTTAAACGTCACCGTTATTTCATTTGCAAGAAATAAACACAATTAGAGAATGCAGAATAATGACTGTTTTGATCATAGTTTCTCTGTTATCTCTCTATTCACCTTATTCTTTGCCCATACAAGGACGCTTCTGCATGACGTCATTTCGTAATCGTCTTTCCGGTTTTAAACACGGAAGTAGAGTACGCCTACCGCAGTCATATAGACTTGCCAAAAAGCTGTTTTCAAGCTAAAAAAACCCAAACTGTTTTAAAGTTTTAATATTTGTCGGGTGAGAACGTAACATATATATGACCAGTTTATCAGAATAACGCCTATTGGAAATCCTTAACGAGCAGCGAGGACCGGGAGCGCTGACTGTGCTGACATTGGTCGGACTAGCTATCTGTCAAACTTTAACTAACTTTAACTAACGTTAAATGCCGACCGGGTACAGCCATCGGCTCCTCGCAGCAGTAACGTTATGAACATGTAACTGAAGTTGGCCGCAGTGTAGCTTAATTCTGAATGTTGCCAAACTTCATTCATACTGACGTTTTATTTTGAAAATGGCCGCCAACTAGCGCTGAACCGGAAGAACAAATACGTTGCGTCGAACGCGGAAGAGAGAAAAAGTGGGCGTGGTGAATAAGGTGAATAGACAAAGTCATATCTGACAATAATAATATTCTCAACTTTGGGTCAAAACTTCATCAAGTGGAGGATCTAAAGAAAAAGGTTGTTGGCTTCATTTAGCCCCCCCCCCCCACCACCCATCCAGGTTGTGGGTCAAAGGCACGTCTTCCCCTCCACACACGCACCCCCCCCCCCCCTCCACACACACGCACACACTCCAATAGATGGGTCAGAAGAAGAAAGCCTCCTTTGATCCATCGTTTCACCTTTGCAACCCACCCCCCACCACCCCCTCTTTCCTCGCCCCTTCACCCCCATTTGGACGGGCTGACGTTTTTAACACAAGGGCTCTTTCTTGTCTTGCTCAGCTTTACGGCATCCACACACTCACTCTCACACACACATACACACACACACTCACTCACCCTCTCACACGCACACACACACACTCACTCTCACACACACACACACACACACTCACTCTCACACACACGCGCACAGACACACGTCTCTCTCTCTCTCTCTTGCGCTCCACAAAGGTGGGTCTGTGAGTTAGGAGGACAGCGAGCGGCGTGTTTATTTTTCCAGCGGCCAGCGCTCCCCGACAGTTGCCTTTATTGTTCATTGTTGGTGGATGGATGGATGATGGATGATGAATTGATGGATGATGAATTGATGGGTGATGAATTGATGAATTGATGGATGATGAATTGATGGATGATGAATGGATGGATGATGAATTGATGGATGATGAATTGATGGATGATGAATTGATGGATGATGAATTGATGGATGATGAATTGATGGATGATGAATTGATGAATTGATGGATGATGAATTGATGGGTGATGAATTGATGGATGATGAATTGATGGATGATGAATTGATGGATGATGAATTGATGGGTGATGAATTGATGAATTGATGGGTGATGAATTGATGGATGATGAATTGATGGGTGATGAATTGATGGGTGATGAATTGATGAATTGATGGGTGATGAATTGATGGATGATGAATTGATGGGTGATGAATTGATGAATTGATGGGTGATGAATTGATGGGTGATGAATTGATGAATTGATGGGTGATGAATTGATGGATAATGAATTGATGGGTGATGAATTGATGGATGATGAATTGATGGGTGATGAATTGATGAATTGATGGATGATGAATTGATGGATGATGAATTGATGGATGATGAATTGATGGATGATGAATTGATGGATGATGAATGGATGATGGGTGATGGATGGATGGATGGTGGAGGAAGTGAGGGCTCGGGGTCATGGGTGTGTGTGTGTGCAGAGGACAAACTGATGGCTCTCACCTTCCCGAGTGGTCAAAGGCCAGGTCAGCAGTCACAGCTCCTGCCTTTGCCCCTTTGTCTTCCTTCTCGCTGCCCCCCTTTTTTCCTGATTGCCTTTAATCTGTTCCTCCTTCTTTCTTTCTCTCTCTCTCTCTCTCTCTCTCTCTCTCTCTCTCTCTGTCTCTCGCTCACTCGCTCGCTTTTTCATCTGGTTCGACTGGACCAGGAATGTGGCCCTGTTAAAGGTAGCGGCTGAAGAACAATGGGGCATTGTACTATATCCCACAGACGTGCGCGCCCACACACACACACACACACACACACACACACACACGCGCGCGCGTGCAAACATCGGTACATCAGTACAACAGACATGAGCGCACACACACTGATTGTGCCTTAGTGTGCCTCTCGGTAGGTAACTACATCCTGTTGAATGATTTAGGTTGTGTGTGTGTGTGTGTGTGTGTGTGTGTGTGTGTGTGTGTGTGTGTGTGTGTGTGTGTGTGTGTAATGGAGCTGGTATGTCAGGATCTAAGGGGTCAAGGGTCAGGCCATGCTAAATGTGAGCAGGAGGTTGGCTGACTGTAGGGTAAACACAGACCAGACACACTCTCTTTCTCCCTCTCTCTTTCGCACACACACAATCACACATGCTCTCACACACATGCTCACATACACACACACACACACACACACACACACACACACACACACACACACACACACACACACACACACACACACACACACACACACACACACAAATGCACGCAGACGGCTAGACGCAACAGGGACTGATCCCCAAATTTACCCCAATCAAAAAAAGACAGTTTCTACTTCAATTGGAGTGAAACATGTGTGTGTTTGAAGAGACCTCGAGCTGAAAAGAGATGTATTTTGTTGGTTAAGCTCTGACCAAATAAAATCCCTATACCAGACACCAAATGTTGTCTTTTGAAGAATCTTTAGGGTACAGCAGGTCAACAGTATATGCCACAGTGTTACACATCATCTGAAAGCTGGGAACCAGAGGATTCATTTGAGATGCAGTTTAGCACTGTGTCAAGTTGTTCTAGTCATAAATCTGTGGCCCAGGAGGTAGAGCGGGTCGGGTCGTCCACTAATCAGAAGGTCGGTGGTTCGATCCACTGCTTCTCCAGTCCACATGTCAAAGTGTCCTTGGACAAGATACTGAACCCCAAATTGCTCCCGATGGCTGTGCCAGCGCCCTGCGTGGCAGCTTGCTGCCATTGGTGTGTGAATGTGTGAATGTAGGCATGACGTGCACAGATAGAGCCCAGGTGGTGCCCCAGCACCTGCCCTTTTGCCCTCCGAATGATAAATGCCCTTTTTGCACGTCCACGGCCAACATTACTGTGTTTCAGAGGCTCTAGCGGACCCATTTTTAAAGCTAGAGATACTGATATTCTCCAAAACTAGAAAGCCTAATGCATCCATTGGTATCAACCATGTGATGCTAGCATGTCGGGAAGCGGGGTAAACAACGCTCCAAAGATAGGCTAAGTTTTGCAGAGTAATTTTGCATGACCTTTGTCCTAATTATTTTACTTACTTTCAGTTTGTTCGGGAGACTCATAGCCGGAACACAACGGCTAGCGTAGCAGACATGAAACTACCCAATCTGAAAAGCAAAGTTGGGAGAAGTACATTCCTCTATTCACCTTATGTTCAGACCTTACAGTGGGCCAAATTCTTCCGGGTCCTGTTAAGACTTCCGGCGGTCACGGCGCAAAATAAGAGAGTTGTTTTTGGAGCAGACAGTGCAGGGGGTAAAATAAAGAACGTAGCCTACTACTTTGAGCTCGGTACACAGCAAGCAAGCGAGTATCCACTGTTAGCCAGGTCGGATAACGTTATCGTCGACAATGACGAGCACTTTCTTGTAAGACATACCTGGACTCCAACAAAGAAAGCTTCAGATAGTTTTCTCTCCTCCGAGCACTCGAGCCACTTACGTCTATAAGACCCGCAGACGTTAACGTAATTCCCTGGAATGCGAGACTTAACGAGCCAGTTACATGGCGTTGCATTCTTAGACATTGCCGTTTGCTTCTATTTGGTATGTTACATACAATTGGCTAAATTATTAGTTAATTCAAAGTTAGATGATATTGGAGCAGCCAGCAATTTTATTTTTATTTCTTTTTAGCCGGAAGTCGTCACACGATCACACAACCGCGTCAAATGGGCGTGGCTACATAAGGTGAATATTGGGAGGAGTGGAACAACAACCCGGCGGATTGGTAAGAGTTTGGGACTGAATCTGGCTGGGATTTAGCGTTTCGTCTGCCACCAGCAGAGGGCGTGGCTACATTTTGCCTGTTTACAATGTACAACCGTTTTGAGGTGGTAAAAGCAGGAAGTAAAGTATGGTGTAACCAATACCATTATTTACGGTTCCATTCCGTTTAGGTATTCCAGTGCCAGGGCCCCCATTAATGTTATTGGTTACACCTGCTTTACTTCCTACTTTACCACCTCAAAAGGTTGCTGTGAAAAGAGCCTATATACTGTACCGGCTGTAAAAAGGCACATTTTCCCCCAATAAGGCAGTAAAAGGCAATGATGGATTTGGCCAAAGCAATCACTCCCTGGCCTTTTGTGCCCAGGAAAATGCCTCAACATCTGGTTTCAGAACCACCCCCCAACGTACATACATACACACACACACGCACATGCACACACACACACACACACACACACACACACGCACGCACGCACGCACGCACGCACACACACACACACACACACACACACGCTTAAACACTGCCCATAGCAGCCTTCAATTGACTTGTCCCCTCCTAACCAGCCATATATCCAGTTGACCAACGAGCCATGCATCGCTTTTAACTCGTGTGTCCTCCCTCCCTTCCTTCCTCGTTCCCTCGTGCCCTTTGACCTCTCGACCTCTGCCCAGTCTCTGGCCCCCGGACAGCCATGAAAAAAAGTCCTCACAAAGGAAGAATAAACTGTGAAATCTCAGCGCACTTCATTCAATTGCAAGTCTCTCAGTCCTGACCTTGTCCTCTGGTCATGTCTCCCTTTGTTCACGGTGTCTGCTTTCACGTCTTTCCTAATGAAAGTCTGGTAATACTTCACCTCTAATGACGTTACTCCAGTCTGTTCACCTACGCAAAGACATATTTCCAGTACGGTAATAGTTTCCCATGGGTTACTTCCACAGGTTTAATACACTGGAGCAAGTACAGTAAGGCCAATTAAAAGTAAAGTGCTACTAAAACCCCTTTGCGGTCGAAATGCTTTCAACTGAAACCACAAGGACATTTCTAACAGTTTATTTAATGCTTTTTCACGTAGGTGTTTTCCTCAGCTCTCTGGTTTGGTGGATGGTTGGGTTTGAATGTTTGAAGTTCACTTCAGTGTGGTTCTGCTGTGGTTCTGCTGTCTGAAACTGATCCAGCGACTGTCCAAGAATGAAAATGAAACAAGATGTTCTGGGAGCAGAGAGTCCAGCTTGTTGTTGCCAGCCTCGCTTGATCACTAGTCTGGCTGGCCAGCCTCCCCTCCCCTCTGTGAGAGGAGTCTGGCTGCACGGAAACAGGCTGCTGGCATAAGCCCTCCCCTGCTCTACAGCTGCTCTCCCATTGGAGGCGTCGATTTCAGACGCTGCGGGATTTCCGCTTGCCGTTTAAGAAGTTCTGTCATTGGCTCCGACCATGTCAATCAGAGCGGCTTCCGCTCTCTCCTCCCTGTGTGTCGCTGTAAATAGTCCCCTGCCGCTAGCTTGCTAGCTAACTAGCTAGCAAGCTAACAGCTGAATCCTAGTTCGTTGCTACATGCTGAAAATAGCAAGTTGGATTGTTGGAAACTATTTTCCAAGGGCACTGCCGCTAAGCGCCGCCCATCGCAATTCCATAATGGTGACCAGCACTGCCAGACTCCTCTCCCGGCAGGGAGGGGAGGCTGGCCAGCGAGACTACTTGATCACTAATAAAATAGCGTGCGATTTCCCAATTTAACTTTTTCACAGCAGCCATTTTGTGTCTAAAAGGCAGGGTAAACACAGGTGCAACCAAAACATTAATGAGGGTTTACAACTTCCAATCCATTTAGTGCTGGTGCTCTCATTAATGTTTTGGTTGCGCTTGTGTGCTTTTAGACACAAAATGAGTGCTGTGAAAAAGGCCCATAGAGGCTTACAGACCAAGTGGGTTGAATAGATTTCGACCCAGTTACTTGTAGGTCTTCACACAGAAGATCAGGCTGAAAATATCATCTGATAGACTTACCCAGTCTGGTCTTGACATGTTTTACTTGCTTAAACATAAGCAAAGTTGTTTTATTTGCGTTAACATTGGAAAGGCAGCCACAGTTTTCAAATGGACTGCCATTTTGTTTCAAGAGAGAGATTGTAGACGTAAAATGTCACGTTTTAGAAACGTGCACATCCAACATATTTTGATTGAGAAATGTTTGTCCTCTATATAAAAGGGAGCAAGTGGACTCTGTTTTGAGTGGGCAATATCTGTTTCAATTTTTGTCCCACTGATGATGTCACAATGTCTATGACATCATCAGTGATGTCATCAGTGACTCTAGTAAGGCATTCCTTCACAGCACTAACAGCTGACCTTTGCCCCTTGACCCCAGGTACTCCGGACAGCCTGGTGGAGAAGGAGAGGCAGCTGCTGGGCATGATGGGCCAGCTGAGCAGCCTGAGGGAGCAGCTGCTGGCAGCACACGAGGAGCAGAAGAAGATGGCCGCCTCGCAGATGGAGAAGCAGAGGCAACAGATGGAGCTCGCCAAGCAGCAGCAAGACCAGGTACTGTAGGAACTAGCGAGTGTACCGTGACCACTGTTAGAAACAAGTCACTATATCTCGTGTCCAAGTCCAGTCTCCATTCCCCAGTGTCCCAGTCCCAGTGTCCCAGTCCCAGTGTCCCAGTCAAGTCCCCATTACCTGATTCCATAGGCGTCAATTTGGTATGGCACTCACCGTACCTTATTGGTTTCGAGCCAAATTTGAGAGGGAGAGAGAGAGGAGAGAGAGGAGGAGAGAGAGCGATGTGCATACAGTACTGTATATGTGTGCAGATCAAAGCTCCTTTAAGAGCAGATGTTCCTGCTGTGGTGAAAACTAGACTGGTACTGTAGGCTACCCGAAGTGCACATAAACGAGGACATAGGCTACATGTAAGCTGTGACACCTACTGTATGTTGCTGTGATTAATTCTGCCTGAACAGATCTCCTTACTTACATATTTAATTATGTTGTTTCTTTAGCATATCTTTGCAGAAGGTCTTTAGCAATTGACGGACGGTTTAAATCCAAAGCGGATTGTAGGTTTTTGGGGTGTCAAGTCTCACAATATTGTGCACACCGGATAGTTAGTAAGGTTAAGTTAGTTAGGTTAAGTACATACTGTACATAAGTGCCTGGGTAGCGAGCAGACGGCGGTATTTGACAATTTAGCAGCTAAATCATAGATTATTGAAAGATATTCCATATTCCAGACTGAAATTCTATAACAGAAGTGGAGTATTGGCCAGAATGACATGAACATTTGGACACTTATTCAGCGGGTATCTTGCATGTTGCATTCAGGTGCACTGTAATTATTTTTATTATTATTATTATTATTTTTTTCAATTCCATCGCGGGCCACATGTGGCCCACCCACGGGCTGCAAGTTGAGTATCACTGCCATAGGCTATAGCATATTGTTTTTATTACTGTAGTGTGTTGGTCATGTTTAACAACAAGTAGGCTGCAATAGTGTAACTGCTTTGTGGTCAGTTCTTAATATAGGGTCAACATTAATATTTTTGGAGGTTATAAGTTCCTTACAATTCACAGCATTCATTTTTATGCACAGCCTGTGAGGTCCTGTGCAGCTGTGATTATCACTAAAACATAAAATAAAAAAGGTAACACTACATGTATATCATTCACTGGAATAAATTAAAAATAAGGTTTACTTTACTACTCACACGTCAGTCATATAACGGAATTGCATAGAAACAACTAACCAAAATTGACTATTGCACAACTTATTTCACAAAATCTTTCCATGAAGGGGGGAATTCACGCCCCCACCGCGTACCTTGCCATACCTTGGCTTTTGCTGAAATGACGCCACTGACTGAGTCAAGTTCAAGTCGAGTCACAAGTCCTGAAAATGTGTCCAGAACTCGGACTGGCGTCAGACTCGACTACAACACTGTTTGTAACACCACAGGCTCTTACGCTGGCTACAACACTGTCTGTAACACCACAGGCTCTTACGCTGGCTTCACACGGTGAAACTTTCATGCAACTAGTTGCAGATTGCAAATTGCATGAAACATAATTTCCACGCAACTTGACAGTTACATGAAGCAATTCAAAAATAATCAAGTCTCAAGCAACACTCTAGTAGGCTATATTAAACCAGCTAGTCTCAAGCAACACTCTAGTAGGCTATATTAAACCAGCTAGTCTCAAGCAACACTCTAGTAGGCTATATTAAACCAGCTAGCGATTGGTAATTTTTCATCTGTCATTGTTTTCCTGTTTTCCTCGCTAGATTTAGAAATCCTCACCCAGGTTTAGGAGCGAAGGTCTGGTTAAAAAACAACCATCAAGTCACACAGGCTCTCTCTCTAACCTCTATCTCTCTCTCTCTCTCATGTTCATACCATAGACTGTATAAAAGACACAAACACATGCATGCGCACATGCATGCGCACACACACACACACACACACACACACACACACACGTGCGCGCACACACACACACCTCAAGCTCTCAGGCAGGAGTCTATTTGCATAGAGAAGGGGTCCCCTCTTTGTTGTGCGTTTTAGCTTCTGGGTAGCTTGGGTTTACAAAGAGAGCAACACACACACACACACACACACACACACACACACACACAGCAACACAGAAACACAGCAACACAGCTTTAGGGGTGAATGACCTGATAAACACAATGGCTTGCGGTGCCCGTGGCTCCTTCAGTGAGCCCTGGCTGAGTGGAGCTGTGTGTGGCTTCTCCTCTCTGTGCCCGTGGCTCCTTCAGTGAGCCCTGGCTGAGTGGAGCTGTGTGTGGCTTCTCCTCTCTGAGCCAACTTCCTTACATTGACATTTCTAGCTGATGCTCTTATCCACAACAACTCAGAGTGAAGAACATCACTTTCTGAAAATGACTCTGTATAAAGATATAACACACGGTGAAACGGCCTGGAACAGAGGCCATAGAGGAAACTGCCAAGCATGTATTTACGTCCTGTAAATAGCCTTTTTCTGAAATGCACATATCCCATCCTTACTATATCATAGAGACAATGAGAAAATGAAGGCTGTATTTACCTTCTTGCTGCAGCATGTTCACCCTGTCTCTCTGATGATGTTATTTGATTCTGAAAAGTGATTCTGATTCCGGCTCAAATAAATACGGGCGGTCATTGAATTCAAATGCATCGTCCATATTCTCGTAATCAGGATGGCATGGACTGTCATGACGGCTCGATCCACTGCAGCTGAGCTCTCAACCCTCACTGATGTGAGACTCTGTCTCGCGGGACTTGGTTACGCAGTCCCCGGATGTGATAGTGCAATCATACATCTGATAGATGCACCTGGCAAGGGGGAGGCAGGCTTCACTGTGCAATATGCCCTAACCCGACATATTACACACTACATCTTCTAAATGCAACTGGGATACATCATCAGTGATGTAACCTGGGGTCGTTGGGTGTTTCGGGTCTCACAACATCATACACACTCGCCCAGGTGACCCAGCCGAGGCTAATTACGCCTCGGCTTGTATCCCAGCAGCAGCCACTCACGGATCTGACCACTTAATCCTCCTCTGCAATGTTGCTAGCAGACGGGTCCAAGAAACCCCAATCCGCTGCTGTGGAACTACTCCACAGGGACCGGAACATCAGTGCATGGAGAGTCGAGGCACTGTGGTTCTCCTGGCCGGGCTTCTCCTTCGTCTCACCAGGTCTGCATCCTCCCGGTGGCAGGGGGGACGCCCAGAGACACAGGCCTGCGCGCTGCACGTCATAGTTCTGCGACGAGCAATTCACACTTCCGAGGGATGAATGATTGAGAGGATTTCCCTGATCCACTGTGACAGCTATACTGAGAGAGGTCACATTAATGACTATCATATAATAAGAATATGAGCCGCTGCGTGGCAGAAAATAAGCTATTTACAGGACGTAAATGCATGCATTACACGTCACACGCCCCCATTTCCTCTGTTCCAGGCCATTGCTCGGCACGTTATTGCTTTGTAGTCCATCGATTTCAAAATGACCTTTTCTGGCTGAGTTATGAAGCATAAATAAAGCTGGCATCACGGTCCAGGTGATAAAAAAAAACTGAATTCTCCTTTAACCAGTTGGAGTCACGCTCTTTCCATAAAGCCCACCAGCTTTGATATCTGTTGTAGAGTTCTCAACGGGCCTGAAAATCCAAACCCGACCGGACCCGAGTAAGTTGAAGCCTGAGCCCGACCAGGCCCGACCAATTAGCATAAATTGTCAGTCTGAGCCCGTTGGGCTGGGTCGGGTTCCAGCGGGCTCAGGCTGAAGCAGTGTGTGTGCGCGCGTGTGTGTGCGCGTGCGTGTGTGTGTGCGCGCGCATGTGTGTGTGTGTGTGTGTGTGTCTGTGCATGCATGTGTGTGTGTGTGTTAGCATTAAAGTAGTGCGAGAGAATAAAGAGAGCGTATCCATCTAGCCTACTGTAAATACATTAAAAGCCCGACCCGAACAATTATTATAAATTGTTGCCCAAGCCAGGTCCGAGCACGTCGTGCTGCGTCGGGTCCCGTCGGGCTTGGGGCTGACATTGAGAACTCTAATCTGTTGGCCGGTTGTTGATATCGTAACAATATTGTGGCTCTAGACTAACGTTTTTACGAAGATGCGGGGAGGCAGTATGGCAGCATACTGCTTCCAGTATTTCTGGTGTGGCGGCAACCAAAGAGTTTAATGAAGGCGAGAGGCGAAGCTGTTCTGCTTCTTTTTTTTACATCAACGCTGCAGTCATGATGCTGCAGTGGAACAAGTTATTAGCCTTCGGTTCTTATCAATGTAAGATCTTTGGTGCAAATGATGACGTGCGATTATACAGCATGCGCTCATGTGTGTTTGACATGGAACATGAGACGTTACACAGGTACAAACACTGACTGGAGGGGGCCTTTAAGCTCTCAATTGTTCATCCACCAACATTACCAGCAACCAATTTCAACAAAACTTGGGATCCTATTCTCTCTTTTCTTAATTCTATTCCTTCTGTAGAACAGTAGACCGGTTTAATATTCATTTTACAGAGAAAATATAGCTTTTTCATTGCAACTGAGACCTTTATAATCCAATGATAAAAGGCAATTGTCTTTCTTGATTTGGTGTGTGATGGGTTGTGTAACACACAGATACACACACAGATACAATATATAAATATATATATTTCTTTTTTTAATCTCTTTTTCGGTTCCTCCCTTTTGCATCTTTTTTCCCTTGTCTATGTGAGCTTGTTTCTCATGTTGGGGGGAGGGGCTTGTTTCTCATGTTGGGGGGGCGGGGCTTGTTTCTCATGTTGGGGGTGAGGAGTTGTTTATGTGCTTTCTAACTATGTAAAACTACGCGGGTGAAATCATACTTTCACAGGAATGTATGTTTAATATGGATAACCCAATAAAGATACATGTTGAAAAGAAAAAGAACAAAACATGACCAGCAACCAATAGTAAGGAGTGCACAGCATCCAGACAACAGAACCAATAGTAAGGAGTGCACAGCATCCAGACAACAGAACCAATAGTAAGGAGTGCACAGCATCCAGACAACAGAACCAATAGTAAGGAGTGCACAGCATCCAGACAACAGAACCAATAGTAAGGAGTGCACAGCATCCAGACAACAGAACCAATAGTAAGGAGCGCACAGCATCCAGACAACAGAACCAATAGTAAGGAGTGCACAGCATCCAGACAACAGAACCAATAGTAAGGAGTGCACAGCATCCAGACAACAGAACCAATAGTAAGGAGTGCACAGCATCCAGACAACAGAACCAATAGTAAGGAGCGCACAGCATCCAGACAACAGAAGTCACTGTCTGTGGGTCTGCTAACTGATCATGATATAGAAGTTCAAATGGAAGACATAAGAGCATGGTGAAAGAGAGAAAGTTTTTCTTCTTTCTAACACAAAATGGAGTGATGAACTTTAAAATGACTAGAGGAATAAATGACACAGTCAGAATCAGAATCTTTATTCATCTTTTATTTTTTCTATCACCAGGTTATATTACATAGCCTATAGTGGGGGCATTGGCTTTAGTGAGTCAAAACACTTCATAAATTACAAAATGTCAACTTTTCAGGAGCCAAGAAAAGCAGCCTGGGTTTTAGTCTGAGCACCAAGCATCTTTGGGTTGATCTAAAGGGTTTTGAAAGGGCTTTAGAAACCAAAGACCAGCGCCATTT
>NC_139624.1:24374603-24387103 GCF_964638095.1 Poromitra crassiceps | reverse complement strand
TGTCAAGAACCATGCTGCTAGTGCACTAGCAGCAGGCAAGTATCTCTATAACTATAACTATATAACTATAAGTAAAGCCAAAGTCACGCCAACTTCCGGTTTTATCCGGAATTTTTTCCTTTTCATTAAACATAATTTGCAGGACAAAACATATTGTGTTTACTTGTATAACCTTTCCTCTGAATACAGTAACAACATCGTTCCTACCTAAGCAAGAGTGTTAATTTCAGAGTGACCCAGACATGATGGGCTCAGCAAGATTATTTTGAAGTATTCCAAAGTATTACGTTGAGTAATCTAATGGAATATGTTAGAAATTACATTTTAGGGCATGTATTCATCAGTATTCTGTAGTGGAAGACATTTTAAAAGTAACCCTCCTAACACTGCCTATAGAGACCACAACCGCCTTTTGTTGTTGTTTTGTTTTGTCTTTTGTTTTTGACCAGGCTGTAAACATGCTTATTTCTGCTCTAAAGTCATACATATTAACAAGGGGTTCTATGGGGAATGACTCCCTTCTGGAGCCAGTCTCAAGTGCCTATTCAAGGAACTGCAGTTTCTGGTACTTCCGCATTGGCCTCAATTTTCACAACCAGAACTTGGGGCTTGATATTCACTCACTTACACAAACACACACACACACACACACACACACACACACACACACACACACACACACACACACACACACACACACACACACACACACACACACACACACACACACACACACACACACACACACACATCACACACAGTCACACACTCGCCCAACGATCAAACACACATTCATCATCAAAGACTTGGTGGAGAAATACACTGCTTAATCATTCATGAAGAGACTGTCCGCACAATCCCACAATACAGTGGACTGCCAGATTGAGGGCGCCAGGTTCACTGTGTGTGTCTGTGTGTGTGTGTGTGTGTGCATGCGTGTGTGCGTGCGTGCATGCATGCGTGTGTTTTTGTGTTTTGTGTCTGTATGATAAGCCCCCTTGTGATTGCGTTCCCCCTTAACAAGGCTGAGTTCAGCTGTCCCTCCGTGTGTGTGTGTGTGTGTGTGTGTGTGTGTGTGTGTGTGTGTGTGTGTGTGTGTGTGTGTGTGTGTGTTGCGTGCGGTGCGGTGCATGGCACTGCGTGCATGCGTGTGTGTGTGTGTGTGTGTGTGTGTGTGTGTGTGTGTTTGTCTGTGTGTGTGTTCGCCTGCGTCCTTGGCTTTGTTAGGCCCAAACCCCAAAGGCCTGTGAAGAATGCTTTCAACCGTCCACTCGGAAGAGGTGGTGAAATGAAACGAATAATCAAGCTCATGAAAAAGAGAAGAGAGTGACACACATCGTCCATGAAAGGAGGACAAATTACTTATTATCATCACGCGTCCGGTTTGTTTGTTTGTTTGTTTATTTATTAATTAATTAATTAATTAATTAATTAATATATCTAGCACCCCGAAACCCAATTCAAACCAGCGAATACGCATGCACACATACCACTATTTAGGCCATTTACAGAGGCGGACACAACGGCGACACAAGCTAATGATCTGCTTACAGGAGACTGATGGCAGCCGCGCTACGCTAGGATGCATTAATGCAATGACACTCATGCACGACACACACACACACACACACACACACACACACACACACACACACACACACATTACACGTACATTACAGAGTCACATAGTTAATCAGCGTTCAGAAGTAAATGATTGGCTGCTTTCCTGCTTGGCCTAATTGATTCTATACCTGAATGTATCCATGAATGAACATCAGTTATTATCCATCCACACACACAGTTTATTTTGCAACACGTCTGAGGACCTTCTTCCACTGACTACATTCATTCCCTAACCCCTAACTCTAACCCTTACCTTCGCCACCGCATGCCCAACCTTAATCCTTGACCTTTGACCCCTACCCTGAACTCAAAACAGTTGTCACACTTCACCTTAAAGTGGAGCTGAAAGGGCATTCCCAGGATGTGTGATTCCTTATTGCGACGTATTGCGACTGAAACAGGGTAGAGAGGCAGGACATAGCATGTGGAGGAGTTTGATCTGAAACAGGGTAGAGAGGCAGGACATAGCATGTGGAGGAGTTTGATCTGAAACAGGGTAGAGAGGCAGGACATAGCGTGTGGAGGAGTTTGATTAGACCGTTGGACTGGACTTACTGAATGTGAGGAGGCTCCCGAGGGAGAGTGCTGGCTGCCAGTGTAGGCTAGGCACCGGGCTTATATTTCTGGAACGCAAGTTAACGAGCCAATTACAGGACATTTGCATCTACATTAAATGAGGATATTAGCGTTGATTTTATTTTGTATGTTACATATTCATAGGGCCAAGTATATTAACATTTATGGGCTAGAAATGTCTGCCCATGTAGGCAGCCATATTGCCTGCTCAGAATTTTTCCTAGCCATGTAGATTGAATGACAGCAGCTGCTGCCATGTCATATCAAATTGGGTTGAAATGTGATTGTAATGTACTACCTGGCGTAAGCACACTGTACATTTCATTATGAATGGAGACAGCATGGTCGACTTTTGATGTGAAAAACCAAAGACATTGCATTGTTGATTATTTTTTGGGGCATACTAGTTAAATAGGTGCACTGTATAACCAGAAATGTGATCTAAAATAGTTAAAGTCATTTTTCATTTCAGCTCGAGTTTAACCTTTACCCCGATGCACCGATACCCATACTGATATCGGTCTGTTATTGACTCAAATAGCTGAATTGGGAACGGACCGATCTGGTATCGGACACCATTATTTTAATAAATAACAATTCAGTACATTTATATCTATGTATTATTTGTTACATTGTGTTTTACAAAGTTATAATGAGCCCAGTCTCTTCCACACAGTGAGGCATACAGCTTATTAATTAAGCACTGGTATCGGATCGTACTCAGTATGGCAGGTATCGGTATAGGTTTCAGGACTGAAAAAGTTGGAACGGTGCATCCCTAACCCAAACCAAACCTAATCCTAATTCTAATCTTAACCCAGGACCTCAAACCAAAGACCTAACCCAAAACTAGCTCCTTGAAGAGCTGAAATGTCCCCACTCTGAAGGTCTAAAACTCAAACTGCTTCTCACAAGTATAGCACAACAAAAACACACACAGTCTCTCTCACTCACTCACACGCACACGCGCGCGCGCTATACCCCCTACTCTTGTTAAGCTGGAAGTGGTGAGCACATTTCCTCCAACTTTCCTTTGCTCTCTTTCTGTCTGTATCTCTCTGTTCCTCCCTCCCCCTCTCTCTGTCTCTCTCTTTCTCTCTCTCCCTCCCTCTCTCGTTCCCTCATTCTAATTAAACAACTGGTCTCCAAGGTTCCCTCCGGTGTTGCCGGGGACGACTGTTGCCGCCGTGCAGGAAAGCACGTCGGGATGAAAGGAGCTCACCTGCCGAGTGGCTCGGGACTTACCTAGAGCACGCACACGCACGCACACACACATGCGCGCGCGCTCACACACACACACACACACACACACACACACACACACACTGTCTCTCTCTCTCTCTCACACACACACACACACACACACACACACACACATGCACACGCATGCACACGCACATGCTCACACACGCACGTGCACACGCACACACACACACACACACACACACACACACACACGCTTTCTCTCTCTCACACACTTATATATATTATATTATATTATTTATATATATATATATATATATATATATATATATATATATATATATATATATATATATATATATATATATATATATATCTGTCAGGGACAATGCTAAACAACATTGTAAGAGGATACAATAACATGACACAGATGGGTTGCATATAGGATTGCTATAGCCAAGGCTAATTTGTGACCCCAGTCCCTGGTTGGCTATTCTATTAAGACTGGAAGTGCCAGAATTCTATAACTACTAGAAAGGCATGACCGCTTATGATAAATGATAAATACCCAATTGAGAAATTAATGCATTCATTGTCTTAAAAAGACAAAACAACACCAAAAGGTGAAAAGATAAAAATAGACCTAGAGGAAATTCAGTTGAGGTGAAAATAACCACCTATGTTCATATTGGGCCCTATCGTTGCAATCGGCGTAGAAACTGCGTTTAAGGCCTAGCGCTAGGCCGCCTAGCGCAGTTAGTGGGTGTGGATCAGCGCACTCACTATCTTGGTATCGGCGCTACACGCAGCCTCAACCATTATAACCACGCCTTTTAAGCGTAAAATTATGCACAGTCCGCTCATTGGAGAAGTGCAGTACACTTGCCTTTTAAGCTCCAATTCCAGGAGAAATCCGGTAAAACCAGACAAAGCCAAGCCTCTGCCCCCCCCCCCCCTCCCTTCATCCCGTCTGTCTGTCTCCATATATAGGCTATTATTCCATATTATTATGCTTCTCAAACCAATCTAACTGCAGTTTAAATACTGCAAGCATGTACTGTAGGCTAAATACGCTACACTATAGCAAGATCAAAGTGAAAAGAATGTTCTAAATGCATCAGCTAGAAAAATATAGCCTATCCCTATATGATAAGATTAATTAGATTGGTGAAAGTTTGTCCAGAAAGATATCGTTTTCTCTCCCCTGCTGCAGGTAGAATGATGCACATAAATATACCCTACATTATGTAAAGTCATTTACAAATGTGTTTTTATTGTAAAACTAAATGTGAAGTAGGGCAAAGTTATTGGAGCGGACATCACAGTATAGCACATGACAGTAGAAGCACGTTCCGCTGTCACTTATCTAAATCATGTTAAATCGACAAGGGATATATATAGGCCCAGGAGGACATATATGTTTCACATAGGGTGGTGTTTTCATTTCTATGTTTTATTTGGTCCAATATTGAAATGTTCTACAATTGCAGGTTGTGTTACCATTACACATTATTTAGATCTACCTTTATATATATTTCGGCTCATTTGGTTGCTATTTAGTAGCGAAATGGAGTACCACAATGCATGCTGGGACATGCCAGGCAGTGAACTTACAACTTCTTTTTCCTATGGGAAGTGTGTTGTGTCTGTCTGAGCGAGGGAGTCAGAGAGAGAGAGAGAAGGGTGACAGAGAAGAGGCAGAAGAGCGCTCCTCGCAACTGGCGCACTGAATAGGCCTGGTTTCAGAGAGAGACAGAGAAGGGTGACAGGGGAGAGGCAGAAGAGCGCTCTTCGCAACTGGCGCACTGAATAGGCCTGGTTTTCAAAAGCGCAAAACGCTAAATTTACGCCAGTTGGGAAGATATCATTAGGCCGACACGCCCATTCTCGCCCATTCAGGGAGAGCGCCACGCCCATTCTGCCTAAAGCGCATTTGCCAGCGTAAAGCCATGTTGATATCTTCCCGAGGCAGGCGCAAGGCACGTTTTTTTTGCGTTTAAGGCCCGTTTTAGCGCCGAAGGCCTGTGGGAGAATAGGGGCCATTGTCTTTTTGCCTTCTTTATAAGTCATATAAAAACTACTTTAAATTAAAATACAGTTAAAAGCCAGGTACCACCAGCATTTTATATATTAATTCAACAAAGTTATTGCAGTTATTGTTATTACCAAAAGTATTAGATAATTGAGCAAATTATGTATCCGTGTGTCTATAGATGACAGAGAGATAAACAGAGCCCTGACCCTCCTATAGGCAGGAGAGAGATAAACAGAGCCCTGACTCTCCTATAGGCAGGAGAGAGATAAACAGAGCCCTGACTCTCCTATAGGCAGGAGAGAGATAAACAGAGCCCTGACTCTCCTATAGGCAGGAGAGAGATAAACAGAGCCCTGACTCTCCTATAGGTGGCAGAGAGATAAACAGAGCCCTGACTCTCCTATAGGTGGCAGAGAGATAAACAGAGCCCTGACTCTCCTATAGGCAGGAGAGAGATAAACAGAGCCCTGACTCTCCTATAGGCAGGAGAGAGATAAACAGAGCCCTGACTCTCCTATAGGCAGGAGAGAGATAAACAGAGCCCTGACTCTCCTATAGGCAGGAGAGAGATACACAGAGCCCTGACTCTCCTATAGGCAGGAGAGAGATAAACAGAGCCCTGACTCTCCTATAGGCAGGAGAGAGATAAACAGAGACAGGAGGAAGCCAGGGAGAAAATGAGTGAAGCCACCTCACGCTATGAGCGATTTAAGAGCGGCCAGACGCGCCGGCGACAGCAGGTAACAAGCTTTCTATTAGGGCTAACCTACATGGCTAACTCAATCACACTTACACACGCACACACACATACATACATACATACACGCACACACACGTGTGTGCGCACACACACGTGTGTGCGCACACACACGCACACACACATCCACCGTAGGAATGTACACCCCTACCCCCCACATCCCCCCCACACACACACACACACCCCCAAGTCTATACTTACAGTAGCAGCCGCTAATTCAGTGACGAGCCAGGCTCCCCACACCAAACGTTGTTAGCTCTGTGGGAGACGAAGGGACAAACAAAAGA
The DNA here is from genome assembly GCF_964638095.1 of Poromitra crassiceps. NCBI lineage: Eukaryota > Metazoa > Chordata > Actinopteri > Beryciformes > Melamphaidae > Poromitra > Poromitra crassiceps. Next base: position 24,380,622 of record NC_139624.1, on the reverse strand, counting down.
AAAAAACACCAGAAAGCTCTCTCTCTCTCTCTCTCACACATACACACACACACACACACGCGCACACACACACACACACACACACACGCACGCACGCACACGCACACACACACACACACACACACACACACACACACACACACACACACACAGCTCTGTACTCTGTGCATAGGAGATAAGCCAATTGCCTGTGTAATTGTTTAATCACTCCCATTACACAGCGACCAGTGTAATTTGTGTTGTCCTTACACAATGTGTAAAAAAACTACTTGACAGGTGATTGGACGAACCATTTGTCTATCACCGTCTGGGAGGGATATGACGTAGGAGCTCTGCGCTGAGGCTAATAGGCTAGGCTCGGCACAATCAGGGCAAAACAAACTACAAATGTTGGGTGCAAACATTGACTATTCAATTCGCCATTTAAAAGAAAGAAGAAGAATAACTGCAGATGTGTGACTGAATGAACGCTTAGTGCAGGTCGGCCATTTTTGCTGTTTTTGCACGTTAAATGTAATGTTACTGATTGACAAAGCTCAAAGCTCTCTCTGAAGGCTGACTCCCCAAAGACAATTAAATCCTACAACAATTAGTCTTAGTAATAAAGTTTACTAACGTTCATAGTTGATAACGTTACAGCAATATGGTTACATTATCACACTCACTGTAACATCAAGTGTTTAACGTTTATGTTAGCTTGTTATTGCAGCATCTACGCTAGCCTCGGTAGCCACCGCCATGTTCAATAGTGAAAGAACTACAGGGCACAGGCGCTTCTTGGTTCACACCCGGTCTTGCCTAAAGCCCGCCCATAGCTGCCGCTGATTGGTCCGGCCCGGGCCGGCTTCTGTCCAATCCTGGGCCCGTGCTCAGACGGTGCGCGTCTTGTGAACACAATACCGCCCCCACCTGGCAGAGTCAGGCTACACCCTATAGCCCTTGTCCAGAGAAAGTTAATGGACTCCATATTAAAAGACAGCTCTCTCTCTCCCTCTCTCTCTCCCTCCCCCTCTCTCTCTCTCTGTCTCTCCCTCCCTCTCTCTTTCTCTGTCTCTCCCTCTCTCTCTCTAAATTAATTATTGGTTCTATTGCTCGCATGTCCCCTGTTCAGCAATAGGTGAGCGAGGTCTTGCATTAATTGCCGGAGCATATGGTCGCCAACAGATTTTAGCTGTGGGACTCGCACTTTAGCGGCGGGGCTATTTTTTTCGCGGGCGCTCAGATGCGAGCCATATTGTGCGGCGCTGGCAGCTATTGTTCGGCGCATTAACTTCATAGAGCTAATTACTCCCCGATAATAACTTTACCTTGGAGTTTTTTTTAGCGCGCCGTGTGCCAACCAACCTGTTTCACAGCCCATATGTTAATTAGTGGCCACATCTTCATTATGCCGCCGCGGCGCTTTAAGTTCAAGCTGTGCCGCCTGGCGCGCGCTGAACGCCACCTGGAATCACTGCCAAGTATCCAACCTCTACCTCCCCTCTCTCTCTCTCTCTCTATCTCCCTCTCTCTCTGTCTCTCTCTCTCTCTGTCTCTCCCTCTCTCTGTCTCTCTGTCTCTCTCTCCCCCTCTCTCTCTCTCTCTCTCTCCCTCTCTCTCTCTCTCTCTCTCTCTCTCCCTCTCTCTCTCTCTCTCATTCATTCTGTTCCACTTTTTATTTCCTTAGACGTAGATCATCGGGTAGGGTAGATTGGCGATTTCTCTCTCTCTCTCTGTCTTTCTCTTTCTCTGTCTTTTTCTCTCTGTCTCTCTCTTTCTGGCCTCCTTGCCCTTGTGAGAGTTGCGAGGAGAAAGTTTCATGCGTGTTATTTTTATATACTGTATATTTGATATATTTCTGTTTTATCGCTGATTAGAAGAGTTTGGTAGGATATGGGGTTCTTTAAATTTTTTCAGGTTTGGTTTGTTCTTTTTTTTTTCTCTTTTTGAGTGGGTGGTGGTAGCGGTGGTGCAGTGTGATGTCTGGTCAGAGTGTATTGTAGGGTTTCATGTAGGCTTTGGGCCTGATGAGAGAGGAGCTGAGGAGTGTGTTGTAGGTTTTCATGTAGGCTTTGGGTCTGATGAGAGAGGAGCTGAGGAGTGTGTTGTAGGTTTTCATGTAGGCTTTGGGCCTGATGAGAGAGGAGCTGAGGAGTGTGTTGTAGGTTTTCATGTAGGCTTTGGGTCTGATGAGAGAGGAGCTGAGGAGTGTGTTGTAGGTTTTCATGTAGGCTTTGGGCCTGATGAGAGAGGAGCTGAGGAGTGTGTTGTAGGTTTTCATGTAGGCTTTGGGCCTGATGAGAGAGGAGCTGAGGAGTGTGTTGTAGGTTTTCATGTAGGCTTTGGGTCTGATGAGAGAGGAGCTGAGGAGTGTGTTGTAGGTTTTCATGTAGGCTTTGGGCCTGATGAGAGAGGAGCTGAGGAGTGTGTTGTAGGTTTTCATGTAGGCTTTGGGTCTGATGAGAGAGGAGCTGAGGAGTGGCGCGATGGGCACGGTGGCACAGTGGTAGCGCTGTCGCGTCACAGCTAGACGGTCCTGGGTTTGATTCCCGCCTGGGATGCTGCTGTCTCATCAAAAGGGCCTTTCTGTGTGGAGTTTGCATGTTCTCCCCGTGCTCCCCTGGGGTTCCTCGTCAGCATGGGTGTGTGTGTGGCTCGTCGCATGCATGTGGCTCAAACCTGCCACCCTCGTACTGGAAGGCAGGAATCTACCACTGCCCTACCAGGACCCAGCACCCCTCGTTCTCTGAGTTTTCTCTCTCTCTGCCTCCCTCCCTCCTTCTTCTTGGTTTCAAAGTTGACATTATGAGTTCAACTAGATCACGAGGATGGAACATACTCAGCTAATAATACACTTTAAATCATAGCATTATTGCATTATCAATAGGATGTAAAACGATCTGATTAAGCAATGAACATGCTGCAGATGCCAACTGAATGGACACGGAAAGGAATGTGCAGGTTTAGATTCAGGGAGACTGATCTGATGCAATCTGCCAGTGGACCCTTTTTTCACTCTCACACACACACACACACACACACACACCCACACACACATACAGTACACACACACACAGAGTCACATGTGCGGTGTTGCCCTATAGCATGCTGCGTAAACCCTTGGGTATGTACAGTCCTGGAGGGGTGCGCGGGACCATTTTTTAATCAACTTTTTTTTTTATCCAACTTTCAATCATGGAAGATGGAAACCCACAGTAGTGTTTTCTTTGCACCTGTGTTTATCCTGCCTTTTCCACACAAAATGGCCCCCGTGAGAAGGGTCTATATACTATCCTGCTCATCCACTTGGCAAGTGTATAGCCATAGATATTATATTACTATAGATGATTCACGGCAGGCTCTGCCAATTCTAACATATGGTAACAGCAAGTCTCCTAAATGGTCACGTGGTCACCTCTCCCCTGAAGTGTTGTGAGAGGACTGTGCCTGGTGACACGGGGTTAGTGCTGACCTAGCAAGCTAACTTGAAATACAGATCGTGAGTTCCCAAACTCCACACAAACCACACATATAAACACAAAGCTGCCCCTTGTTAGCTCAATACAACTAAGATATTCCATTAAAAATAATTTTCTAGCCACAGATTTAGCTACTACAGTACATCAACGAACTTCACGCTTTAGCTAATCGCTCTTTGTTAACATGAGTTCCTGTTGCCAAATCTCACGAGAGTGTGTTGCTGAGATAGAGACAGGTCTTGAACAAGTTTAATTTTCTCCTGATCTTTCTGTCTGAAAAATGCCATTTTAGTGTCACAATATTCAGAAGATATGTGGCTTTCGAGAATGCGCAGAATATTTACTTTATGGGGGCGAAGGGATCCGTCATAATCTGAGATCACGTTGACTTTTCCCATTGACTCCAATAGACTCAGACCTGCCTAAAACCTCCTAAGTGGGCGTGTCCGTGGAAAGCCATGGGCAAAAACCGCGTGACTTAATGACAGGAAGTGAGTTGAAGTTGAATCGTCTTGCTTGAAATCCCATCGTCTTTGGTGTAGCCTCAAAGAACTTTTATGGAAAGAACTGAAAGCTCCATATTGCCCCATTGCAACATCAGCGCCCAGCAGCCTCCGCCATTTTTTATTTTTGGAAGCGTGACAGCGCCAAAAGAACCTCGCACAGGCTCGCAGTGGTCAGCTGCGGTAGCGCGGGCCCCTATAATCAGCCTCTCTAAACAGTAACTCAACGGGAGAACACTCTAATTTCGTGGATTCACATCTTTTCTGGGCGTACTGCAAATCTTGATTGAAGTGGTGTAGTGCAGGGATGTAAAACAACAACCATATTGTGGAAACTAAGCAAAATTTTCGTTTTCTTTGTTTAGTTTTTTCAAGATAAATAGCTAATGAAAAGGACCCGAGGCTGTCGTCCACTCCGTCAGAAGTGCGTTGCCGTGGTTTTAACCTCGGGTCCTTGCATTAGCTATTTATCTTGAAAAAACTAAAAGAAAAAAACGAAAAATTTTGCTTAGTTTCCACAATATGGTTGTTGTTTTACATCCCTGCACTACACCACTTCAATCAAGATTTGCAGTACGCCCAGAAAAGATGTGAATCCACGAAATTTAGAGTGTTCTCCCGTTGAGTTACTGTTTAGAGAGGCTGATTATAGGGGCCCGCGCTACCGCAGCTGACCACTGCGAGGCGCATTCTGTTTCCAAAAATGGCCGGAGTTTCGTCTCTTTCCTTCCATGCTCTTTGGTAGCCTACTAGCCTATTCTTCTTCTTCTTTGTGTTTATTGATGGATCGCAAAACAACTAGGTGCATACCGCCGCCTATCGTGTCGGAGTTTTAGATACGGAAGTTGTGCCCGGGCACGGAACAACATCTGTAATGTTGAGGGGAGGGGGGCAATCATTCTCAGGCACGGAATGAAAGCAATCGTTCCCAGTGTGGAAACGCCTTAGAGGCCTTGTTCAGCAAGATAATCCTCCAGGCCGTGCTCACTCCGAAGGCGTACTATGTGCATCAGATGTAACGAGCACGGTACCCTGGTGCACAAATATGATACTATGGAATTATTAGTTATTATGGAACGAACACAGACGCACCTGGTCGGGTTGAGGTCAAGGTTTGAGATTGAAGTGGTGCGTCGTGTGTGTGTGTGCATTACCCTTTGGAGGTCACAATGTGTGAGAGAAGGTTGCTGTCAGTCAGTCTGTGTGTGTGTGTGTGTGTGTGTGTGTGTGTGTGTGTGTGTGTGTGTGTGTGTGTGTGTGTGTGTGTGTGTGTGTGTGTGTGTGTGTGCGTGCGTGCGTGCGTGCGTGCGTCCGTTTGTTTGTGCGTGTGTCCCAGTCAGTATGCTATAGGCTATTGCTGCCGCTCACCAGCAGAACAGCTGTTTACCCACATAGCCAGCATAACCATTAACAGCAACATATGGGGGAGTATTTCCTCCAATAGTCTCTCTCTCTCTTTCTCTCCCTGTCTCTCTCTCTCTCTCTGTGTCTCTCTCTCTCTCTCTTCCATCTCGTGATCTTCTTATCCCATTGCGGAGACTTACATATATTATACCACACTTCTCTATACTGATTAATATCTACCTATTGTATTCAGACTTTGTTGTTATTTGTTATGAGAGAGAGACAGAGAGAGAGAACAAATATGAGAAATGAGGATGCCATTAAGGATTCTTCATGACGTTTTCATCTTCTTCTGATGAAAGCAAAGACACACACACACAAACACACACATAACACACACACACACACACACACACACAAACACACACATACACACACACACACACACACACACACACACACACACACACACATGCATGCATGAGTGTGCGTTGTGTGTCTACAGTAGGCTATCATTTACTGCCTTGAGTTGTCTTTTTTTCTCTCCTCTCCTCTCCTCTCTCCTCTCCTCTCCTCTCCTCTCCTCTCCTCTCTCCTCTCCTCTCCTCTCCTCTCCTCTCCCCTCCCCTCTCCTCTCCTCTCCTCTCCTCTCCCCTCTCCCCTCTCCTCTCCCTTCTCCTCTCCTCTCCTCTCCTCTCCTCTCCTCTCCTCTCC
>NC_139624.1:24293834-24374403 GCF_964638095.1 Poromitra crassiceps | reverse complement strand
GTGACCATCTCCAGCCTACATCTACTACAGTGCAAACCTCTGTGACTGAGTGACCATCTCCAGCCTACATCTACTACAGTGCAAACCCCTCAGTGTGACTGAGTGACCATCTCCAGTCTACATCTACTACAGTGCAAACCTCTGTGTGACTGAGTGACCATCTCCAGCCTACATCTACTACAGTGCAAACCTCTGTGTGACTGAGTGACCATCTCCAGCCTACATCTACTACAGTGCAAACCTCTCAGTGTGACTGAGTGACCACTCCAGCCTACATCTACTACAGTGCAAACCTCTGTGTGACTGAGTGACCATCTCCAGCCTACATCTACTACAGTGCAAACCTCTGTGTGACTGAGTGACCATCTCCAGCCTACATCTACTACAGTGCAAACCTCTGTGTGACTGAGTGACCATCTCCAGCCTACATCTACTACAGTGCAAACCTCTCAGTGTGACTGAGTGACCATCTCCAGCCTACATCTACTACAGTGCAAACCTCTGTGTGACTGAGTGACCATCTCCAGCCTACATCTACTACAGTGCAAACCTCTCAGTGTGACTGAGTGACCATCTCCAGCCTACATCTACTACAGTGCAAACCTCTCAGTGCGACTGAGTGACCATCTCCAGCCTACATCTACTACAGTGCAAACCTCTGTGTGACTGAGTGACCATCTCCAGCCTACATCTACTACAGTGCAAACCTCTCAGTGCGACTGAGTGACCATCTCCAGCCTACATCTACTACAGTGCAAACCCCTCAGTGTGACTGAGTGACCATCTCCAGCCTACATCTACTACAGTGCAAACCTCTGTGTGACTGGAAGACACCGTCCATGTCTCTTCTACCACAGGGTTTTGTTCTCTGTTCAGGCTCATCCACCACCCTGACCACGAGAAGAGAAGAAGAGGAGGAAGAGAAGGGAGAAGACAGACTGCCAAGCTCCTTGCACCTCCTCTTGCCTAGCGCAGATTTAAGGCCTTTTTATGCTTCAACAGAAATGTGTCGATGTGAACGCGCCTCCGAGGGCTTCTGTTCATTAGTTTGGTGCAGAAGGTGATGCAGCTCGGAAAAGTCGCTCTCCAAACCTGACGTCTCCGAATGGCCCGCTTGAGACCAACCCCCCCTCCAGAGTGATAGGTTAGACTAGCGGGGTATGAAGGGGGGTGAGAGATCTCTGCGAGATCCCTCTTGTCACAAGCATTTCCGGCAAGCTTACCCTCTTGTGCCGGGGTGGGAAATGATTTCTCCTGGGGGGAATATACCACCATCATAAGTAAAATGGTGTGGCTGGTCTTAGACCTCCCGGGCCAGGCAGAATCATCATGAGGGCCGGTTCTGGCCCCCGGGCCACATAATGCCCAGGTCTGCTGTTGTGTGTATTCACCCATCTCTCCTGTTATTTCCAGCAGTCTTTTGTCTTGCTGTCTTCAGCCTGTTCTGAAATCGTATGGCTCTCCTGACTCAGCCTCAACAGATGGACCTTTTCAGTTGTTTTGAGAGAAATGAAAGGCTCGGCCTGAACATCCAGCCTCCCCCCGCTGGGCCAACTGCTGAGCCGCACCACCTCTTAGCAGCAGGTCAGGGAAGGCTTCACTGAGGCCTCCTCCTGGTGTCCCGACCCGCTCACAGCCATTTAGAAGAACTATCTAGAAATAGCCAATCTTCTCGCTGATGGTCTCATTTGCTGATGTAGGTCATATAGAGGCATCAGTATTTCAGAACCAGTTAAAAGGTTCCATGTAGGGGCTTTGCTGTAATTGTACGATACGATACGATACGATACGATGCGATACGATACGATAAACTTTATTAATCCCCAGGGGGAAACTGAGTGCCACCACATTGTACATATAGGACAGACAATAGTACAACAATAGAAAATATAGATACTGTATACGTCATTGCCTCAAGCAGTACAAAAAAGGGGAGAGCACAGCAGCATGTGACAGCAATATGAGGCCTAGTCTCTCCCCAGACTCAAATATTACGTTGAATCGCTGCGCTCCGCATACTACATAAGTGAGTTTGTGCCAGTTAACAGCCACTGCTGGTTTTGAAGACGGGTTGAAATTGAATGAGTGACAGGTCGTAGCACCGATGAGAGAGCGGTTCGAAAAATGGGCTGCGCCTCCCGTGTTGTCTGATCGCAAAGTCGTTACTGATTGGAGAGGACTGAAGCCATCACTGGCATATGACTGGCCAATTGAACGGTTCCCTCCCATAACCAGCCCTCTGAGGGAAAGTGTCCCAGACTCAGAAAGAGGTCTGCAGCATGCAGTAACGTAGTGTATCAGCGTAAGAACTCTCATGGGTCTGGCATTGAGACTATATGAGGCCTAAGTAGACTAATTCCTAGTCATGGATGCCAAACATGACAACAGTCCAGAATAGGCTACAGTGCAGCAACGTCATTAACAGTCAACGACAGTAATGATTAAAAAAGCTCACTGCAGCAGGTACAAAGGACTTTTTAAATCTGTCAGAACAGCATCTAGACATGACAAGTCGATCACTGAAGGAGCTCTTCAGATCACTAAGAACAGCATGCACATTGGGTGATCCTCATCATGCAGGATCCTCCTGAGCTTGTATAACATTAGAGTTGCTGTGACTATTTACACAGTTTCACTTTCACAGCACTGCAGTTTCATGCGGGGTCACGGCATCACTATGACAACCATTCTTGTTGTTTGTGTTAAGGTGTACAGTATGTCCTGCTGGTGTCTAGTAATGCCAGTCAAATCAGAGTAATCCACATTTAGTTACAGCGATTACGCAGGCCGTTTTCACCCAGACGGCGTCCTGTATCGCCGCTCTGTCATGCAGCTTGTGCGACGGATGTTAAAGGATGGCTTTCCCGGTAATCAACCCACTTTGTATCAATAATAATCTCGGTAATAAGCACATGGGCAGTGTTTACCTTCTCTCTCTGTTTTCCTCAGAGAGGACGAACTCTCTGAGAACTCCCATTTCCTCCTCTGGCAAAGCGCTCCGTTGTGATGCGTTTTATGTCACAACGCGTCACAATGGAAGCATTTTTCTCCGTGAGGAAAACAGAGAAGGTAAACTGCCCATGTACTTATATTACCCAGATTATTAATGATGCAAAGTGTGTTGATTATCGGTAAAGCCATCCTTTAACGAGCAGGTAGCCTTGTGTGAAAATAATGTACGCCCACGGGCGGACCGTTAAACAAGCACTGTGCACCTGTTGAGGTCAGGCAAAGGTCAACTTGCGCCGTGGGGCTGGTCTTCCAAGGGGAAAATACCCTCTCCCTGGTTATAGGTCAGGGTCTCCCCCATGCCTTCCCTTGGAGACCCTAACCCCCCACCATATCAACTAGGGATGTTCATTTTGAACAATTTCCATAATCGAAAATCGGGAAAATTAACGATCAATTATCGATTATCGATAGCGTAAAGGTAATAATAATAATAATAATAATAATAATCGTTTTTTTGTTTATTTTTTACTCTGGTCTGGTAATAACGTTGCGCGTTCTCGGCCAGCTATAATGGCGATGCCGCTGTGTAGTAAGAATATCAGACACTAGCGCTGTGGCCAGGTAAACAAACATGTTACATGTCAGGTTACATGATGTAAGGCAATCGGCGTCTTCCAGCTTAGCTGACAGCACAAGAGTCAAATCAACAGGCCTGAGCCTCACCGAGGTCCGCAGACCGCTGGGTGTGTTTGTTTGTGTCCCCGGCGCATGCCGGTGTGAATTCCCCATGTTTAAAACAGTTTTGTTGGCACAAAGGCCCGTGCCCAGCCAGAAAACTAGAGACTATAGGCTCTTTCACACACAGATGGCACAAAATTGCAGTTTAGGAGTCCCGCAAAGCCCGCAGCCTTGCCACAGAAATTGCTTTCACACAGAGCCTAGCAGCACGGCCACATTCCCGTCCTGCAGTGTACTTTCAGGTGAAATCCCCCGCCCCTGGATTGAAAGGCGAGCACCACTCACATGGTGGGCGGACTCGCCTTAATATCAAAACGGACTCCGCCGCGGAGTGCATCTGCCGACTTTCTGGCAGCGAAGTGTTGCATGAATTGCATTCAAGGAAAGCCAACTTTATTTATACAACACATTTCATAGAAGTAAATTCACTGACTAAGCAGATGGATATGGTGTCACCTTGTGTAATTCCTTGTGTAATGTGTTGTCCACATGCAGCATGGTAACCAAGCTTTCAATATTCATCTGATCGACTTTATGGATGCATCATGCACCATCATGTAGCCTATTAGGTACAAGGCTAATTCTTATCTTTTGGTTCCATTTTTGTGTAAAGCAAATTATTCCCGTTAAGTAGCCTAATTAGCGTCCGTAGCCTACTCCGTTCTGAAAGACGACGCCCGCATATCAAACAGCTGCAGTCTGCATAACGTTCGTCGGGGGAATAGTAGCCTATAGACTACTATAACGTTAGTAGTTTTTGTAAGGGAATGCACAGAGCTGATTTCGAGAGGCAATATCCTCAGACCAACTCGCCACAGACAGCTATAGCCCTCTGAAGCTTATTATTATATCCGTTAATTTTACCTACTAATGTCAACATCGTTTGAGCATAAAGCCTAACCTACTACTTACTAGGCACTGAGCATTCCTCCTGGCGTCCCTGCAGTCATGATTGTATAGGCTACTTTTTTTACTTTCACTCGTGCACTTTCTTGCTACATGAGGTGATTTCCCCTGTAATTTTTTTATGAATGAGCTGACCATTCGCACCTGTTTTCCAGCTCGCTGCGACGATAATTGATGAACATCCCTAATATCAACCCTAACCCCAACCAAGTGGCTACCTACCAGTGCCTTCCCCTAACCCCCTCCCCCCTGTGCCTAACCCTAAAGACCCCCTACCCAATGCATAAACCCAACCTGTGGAGACCCCCTCCGCAATGACTAAACCCAGAGCCGTGTAGATAGAAGAGTCCCGACATCTCCATTCACTCCAATGGACCAGTTTTTTACTCTCAAGAGTTCCAGGAAGTAAGGTCCTGGATTAAGCAGCACTGTCGAGTTGCAGCAAAATAGACAGTTTGTGTTGTACTCTGAAAGGGGTTTTCCCCCCTTGAATCAAATTATACATTATCAGCTTTATTTTAGCACGCAAAAGTAGCGCGAGACCCATTCCTGGCTGTTCATTGGCTAATGAGTCTCGCATTTTGGTCCTCCGCTGACGCCACTCTCTCTCTAGAGGACACTAACTAAACCTAACCTGTGCCTGCTAAGGCCTAACTTGACCTTTGCCTGACCCCAAAAGGTGCACAGTGCTCGTTTAAAGATGTGCCTGTGGGCGTACATTGTACCGTGCTCGATAACATCCTGCACAGGGTGCGTGACGTGATGAAATGAGAATGTATTACATGTTTGACTCTATCAAAGAGCATGGCACACGTGTGAGTGTGCTGTTTACTTGGCCCTGCCTCACTCATAAAACTGTCTTTCATTGCATTGCCATCATCATTTCCTGTATGTAAACATGGTAAACGTGTAACTGTTTTGTGTAGTACTATTACTTCTACTATACGTTTTGACTGAACAAAGTATGCTATTATACACATTTTAAATTGCATCCACTGCAGAGTAGGCTACAAATGTTGCAGGCTCTCCATTGTTTCAGAAATTGCTAATTGTGAACCGCATCTCCATTATACTTATACTAAGTTTAATATTAAATGCTCAAATGTATCCATGATAGCAGCCTAGCTAACATTAGCTAAGAAACATCCAAAGGTGAGCCTATTAGCTCCGTTGTGTAGTGAATTAGCTACTCTGCTAGCTAGTTTGGTAGCTAATATACTAATAAAGTCTAATCTTAATGTCACCTGTCATATTTGGCTTACCCGTCTCCTTAGGCTACCTGTCTGCTGTGTTGACTTCATGTGGAAGTTTGTCTGAGGATGCTTTGGCAATAAAGTTGCGCAGGATGACAGCTACCTGGATACAAAGTGGAGGCCTGGATGCAAAATTTCACAATATATATACTGTATATACAATTTAATATAGCAAAAGTGAGCCTTTTGCACAGATTTAAGTGTGCAGATTATTTTCCTTTCTACAGCGTATAGCAACAAGAAACATCAATGTAATAACAATACTCCATAATGGTAATGGACATTTTCAGTTTTTGTTTTTCATCCAAAATCAACTAACATAAATTCCCAAATCTCATTTTTAGACAGTTCAACATTGTCTCAAACAGCAATATTATATATTGAACTCACTCATCTCTGTCATCTTGGAATCACAGGGCAAAGATCAAATGTAGCCATGTCTGTTATTATTTTGAAGTTACTGTTACTTTTTACTTTTGCTGAAGTGCATTTTTACACCAATTTGACAAGGACTAGCTTGCACCTCTACAACCAGCGTGACAACCAACCCTTTTCCAGTTAATTCGACTGTGTCATCTCCACCCAGGTCTATTTCCAGCTGTACTTTACAGAAAGTGTCTGATGTGTAAAGGAAGAGGGTTAGCAGGGGAAGCCAATATAGCTCGAGTACATGAGTGTCGAAGCCACAAGGGTGCTATAATAGACAGACTGAAACTGTCAAAACTGTTACCCCAAGCTTTGTGGCTGGGGACAGAAAAAGGAAAGAGAGGAGAGGTAAAAACTACACACACAAAATGAAACAGACATTCAGCTTCTATATTCTTTTGCAGAATCCAAGCCATCCAGTTTGCTGAAGATGATTCCCTCAACATTTGCGGTGGGACACAATAACCGTAAGAAGACATGACAGACGGATCAAAGTGGGAGGAAAAAAGGCTTTAGAAAATGAGAGGAGACAGACAGCTCGCTGCCTGTAATTCAACAATCATTTGTCGGAGGAAGCAATTTCGTTTGGCGTGTGGCCAAGTCTGGCTATTTTACAATCAGGCAAAGACTATCATTACATCTTTATTAATTCTAATAAAACCTGGCAAGTGTGATTGGATGAGTCAGACCTCCCACACACACACACACACACACACACACACACACACACACACACTCTCTGTTGCTCTCTCTGTCAACAGCACCTCTTTCAGCCTATAGGTGCAAAGTGAAAGTCTACACTGGAAATATAACTGTCAACCGAGGTACAGAGTGAAAGTCTACACTGGAAATATAACTGTCAACCGAGGTACAGAGTGAAAGTCTACACTGGAAATATAACTGTCAACCTAGGTACACATTGTAACTTCACCCTGGATTCCCTCAATGAACTTGGCATAGTTTGGAGATAGATCTTGGTTAATTACAGCTACAACACTGGTTATTGAATGTTTGTTTACATTGTCCAGGCATACAGTAGCTGAAGGTGTATGTATGCCTGGACAATGACTTATGTAGGTAGTTGTGTGTGTGTGTGTCTATACGGTCTTGTACTCTTCTTCCCTTATGATGTGTGTGTGTGTGTGTGTGCATGTGTGTTCTTCCCTTTATGCATGTGAATGTGTAAGCACACAAATGACTTATGTGTCTCTATACTGTCTACTTTGTATGTGTGTACACACTGTGTACAATTGTGCGCAGTTGTGTACTGTTCCCAAGTATGTGCTTGTTGTCCGTGTTTGTGTGTGACTTGTCTAGTGTGTGTGTGTGTGTGTGTGTGTGTGTGTGTGTGTGCGTGCACGTATCCTGGGTGTGTGTGCCCCTGCATGCTTGTGTAACAGAGCCCTGGTTGGGCCTGAGTGGTTCTGATCCGTCCACCGCTGCCAGTCCAATCCAGGGCTTCTCGATTCCGCTGTGTGTGTGTGTGTGTGTGTGTGTGTGTGTGTGTCCTGGCGGGGAGGCTGGCAGCCGGTGGAGCCACGGCTGGCACAGAGCCACCCCCCCCCCCCCCACACACACACACACACACATCCCCACCGCCCCCCCCCCCCCCCCACCCCCCAGTCTGTCTGAGAGCACAATGGGCGATCCGGTAAAACAATACAGGCCCAGGAACAAGGCCCTCTATAGAGCAGCCGACACACTATCCCTGAAAGAGAAACACGCCGCTGAAATCCAAAATAGACGGCTAATTTCTACCCCCCACCCCCTTTATACTGTACCTGTTACTGCTACTTTATACTGTACCTGTTACTGCTACTTTATACTGTACCTGTTACTGCTACTTTATACTGTACCTGTTACTGCTACTTTATACTGTACATGTTACTGCTACTTTATACTGTACCTGTTACTGCTACTTTATACTGTACCTGTTACTGCTACTTTATACTGTACCTGTTACTGCTACTTTATACTGTACCTGTTACTGCTACTTTATACTGTACCTGTTACTGCTACTTTATACTGTACCTGTTACTGCTACTTTATACTGTACCTGTTACTGCTACTTTATACTGTACCTGTTACTGCTACTTTATACTGTACCTGTTACTGCTACTTTATACTGTACCTGTTACTGCTACTTTATACTGTACATGTTACTGCTACTTTATACTGTACCTGTTACTGTTACTTTATACTGTACCTGTTACTGTTACTTTATACTGTACCTGTTACTGCTACTTTATACTGTACCTGTTACTGCTACTTTATACTGTACCTGTTACTGTTACTTTATACTGTACCTGTTACTGCTACTTTATACTGTACATGTTACTGCTACTTTATACTGTACCTGTTACTGCTACTTTATACTGTACCTGTTACTGCTACTTTATACTGTACCTGTTACTGCTACTTTATACTGTACATGTTACTGCTACTTTATACTGTACCTGTTACTGCTACTTTATACTGTACCTGTTACTGCTACTTTATACTGTACATGTTACTGCTACTTTATAATGTACCTGTTACTGCTACTTTATACTGTACATGTTACTGCTACTTTATACTGTACCTGTTACTGCTACTTTATACTGTACCTGTTACTGCTACTTTATACTGTACCTGTTACTGCTACTTTATACTGTACCTGTTACTGCTACTTTATACTGTACATGTTACTGCTACTTTATACTGTACCTGTTACTGCTACTTTATACTGTACCTGTTACTGCTACTTTATACTGTACCTGTTACTGTTACTTTATACTGTACCTGTTACTGCTACTTTATACTGTACCTGTTACTGCTACTTTATACTGTACCTGTTACTGTTACTTTATACTGTACCTGTTACTGCTACTTTAGGGCCTGTGTCCACCTAGCGTCTTTTCATCAGCTCCGGCGTCTATTTTCAATTGTTTCCAATGCGGGGAGAGCGTATGCGAGCGCACACGGACGTGTAGAGAAAGTGCAGAGCGCCCCGCGTCTTTTTTCGGCGTTTTTGTGCGCCGGCTCCCAGCGCTTCCAGCTGAAAATATTTTAACTTTTCAGAAAGACGCTGGTGTCGGCTGCTCCTTTTCTGGTAACTAATCATATGGAAAAACTATCGCAACAGAGACAGAACGGCTCAATTGTGGGAGCAGATCCGCTAGACACTTAATATTTCCGGTGAGTGTTGTGCTTACTGCTTTTAATAGCGTAGCCTACCTGTGTTGTAGCTTGCTAGCTGTCAGCTATCAAGCTGAACTAACGTTACTTGCAGACTGCTTTCTTGTATATTGTGCGCTGGGATCAGCATTCCCCAGCGCATTCCCAGCGTTTAACGTCGGAAAGAAACGCTAGGTGGACACAGGCCCTTATACTGTACCTGTTACTGCTACTTTATACTGTACCTGTTACTGCTACTTTATACTGTACCTGTTACTGCTACTTTATACTGTACCTGTTACTGTTACTTTATACTGTACCTGTTACTGCTACTTTATACTGTACCTGTTACTGCTACTTTATACTGTACCTGTTACTGCTACTTTATACTGTACCTGTTACTGCTACTTTATACTGTACCTGTTACTGCTACTTTATACTGTACCTGTTACTGCTACTTTATACTGTACCTGTTACTGCTACTTTATACTGCTTCACTGTTACCCCCCACCCCCTTTATACTGTACCTGTTACTGCTACTTTATACTGCTTCACTGTTACCCTCCACCCCCTTTACTCTACCTGTTACTGCTACTTTATACTGCTTCACTGTTACCCCCCACCCCCTTTATACTGTACCTGTTACTGCTACTTTATACTGCTTCACTGTTACCCCCCACCCCCTTTATACTCTACCTGTTACTGCTACTTTATACTGCTTCACTGTTACCCCCCACCCCCTTTATACTCTACCTGTTACTGCTACTTTATACTGCTTCACTGTTACCCCCCACCCCCTTTATACTCTACCTGTTACTGCTACTTTATACTGCTTCACTGTTACCCCCCACCCCCTTTATACTGTACCTGTTACTGCTACTTTATACTGCTTCACTGTTACCCCCCACCCCCTTTACTCTACCTGTTACTGCTACTTTATACTGCTTCACTGTTACCCCCCACCCCCTTTATACTCTACCTGTTACTGCTACTTTATACTGCTTCACTGTTACCCCCCACCCCCTTTATACTCTACCTGTTACTGCTACTTTATACTGCTTCACTGTTACCCCCCACCCCCTTTATACTGTACCTGTTACTGCTACTTTATACTGCTTCACTGTTACCCCCCACCCCCTTTAAACTGTACCTGTTACTGCTACTTTATACTGCTTCACTGTTACCCCCCACCCCCTTTAAACTGTACCTGTTACTGTTACTTTATACTGCTTCACTGTTACCCCCCACCCCCTTTATACTGTACCTGTTACTGTTACTTTATACTGCTTCACTGTTACCCCCCACCCCCTTTATACTGTACCTGTTACTGCTACTTTATACTGCTTCAATGTTACCCCCCACCCCCTTTATACTGTACCTGTTACTGCTACTTTATACTGCTTCACTGTTACCCCCCACCCCCTTTATAATCTACCTGTTACTGCTACTTTATACTGCTTCACTGTTACCCCCCACCCCCTTTATACTGTACCTGTTACTGCTACTTTATACTGCTTCACTGTTACCCCCCACCCCCTTTATACTCTACCTGTTACTGCTACTTTATACTGCTTCACTGTTACCCTCCACCCCCTTTACTCTACCTGTTACTGTTACTTTATACTGCTTCACTGTTACCCCCCACCCCCTTTATACTCTACCTGTTACTGTTACTTTATACTGCTTCACTGCTACCCCCCACCCCCTTTATACTGTACCTGTTACTGCTACTTTATACTGCTTCACTGTTACCCCCCACCCCCTTTATACTCTACCTGTTACTGCTACTTTATACTGCTTCACTGTTACCCTCCACCCCCTTTATACTGTACCTGTTACTGCTACTTTATACTGCTTCACTGTTACCCCCCACCCCCTTTATACTCTACCTGTTACTGCTACTTTATACTGCTTCACTGTTACCCCCCACCCCCTTTATACTCTACCTGTTACTGCTACTTTATACTGCTTCACTGTTACCCCCCACCCCCTTTATACTCTACCTGTTACTGTTACTTTATACTGCTTCACTGTTACCCCCCACCCCCTTTATACTGTACCTGTTACTGCTACTTTATACTGCTTCACTGTTACCCCCCACCCCCTTTATACTCTACCTGTTACTGCTACTTTATACTGCTTCACTGTTACCCTCCACCCCCTTTACTCTACCTGTTACTGTTACTTTATACTGCTTCACTGTTACCCCCCACCCCCTTTATACTCTACCTGTTACTGTTACTTTATACTGCTTCACTGTTACCCCCCACCCCCTTTATACTCTACCTGTTACTGTTACTTTATACTGCTTCACTGCTACCCCCTAACATGACACTACCAGATGGATGGGTTTGCTTCACATTCTGTTTCACAAACGACATCCATCTGGAACCGGGCAAGCCCAACTGCTGAAGAGGGCGGTCACTTCAAGCTACTTGGCAGGTGATTGGATGGACCGTCTGTCTATCACCGTCTGGGCATGCTAACTCCAACCAATCAGATTGACTTGCCTACATGACGTAGAAGCAGCACCAGGGGAGAAAAGAAAACAGAACTACAATCTGACCATCGAATGTTAGCAGCTAAATAGTTAGCATGGTGGTAGGAGATTTTTGTAAGGTGAATATGTTGGGTGCAAACATTGACTATTCAATTCGCCAAAAGAAAGAAGAATAACTGCAGATGTCTGACTGAGGAACGCTTAGTGCAGGTAGGCCATTTTTGCTTTTGTCATGTTACAGATTAACTGGTGTTATGCTAACGTTAGCAACATTTGCGAGTTAGCTTGGCACCAGCAATCCACAACTAGCTATAATGTGGACGTCTGATGATTAATGTGAGCATTAACAGTGATTATTTACAAACACATATCGTTCGTTTCTTCAGGGAACTGATGACACGACTGATATGATGACACTGAGCGACAAGCACCCTGGACGGTTAACGTGATGGAAACGCAACCGGCACAATGCTCTCTGGGATCATGGGATCAGTCAAATGCTTTGATACAATAGAATGATTTAACACTATTATTTAACATTAACGACTGGCGAATTTGAACATATCTGTCAGTGGAATAGTAGATGTTCACGCATGACTGGATAATATTATTTGATTGCTTTTGTGAGAACAGAGTAAAGACGGCCTTGTGGTGTTGTTAGATAATCTGCTACTTCTGGGGTGTGCTGTTACAATACTGTAACGTTAAATATGAATCATGTATCGCAGACGATCGCTCATTCTCCGTCGTCTGGTCAGAAGCACGGTTGGATAAAATGATAAGAGGTTGATGTAAATTCATAAAGATGTTGATGTCGGATGAATGTGAAAGGGAGCTGCCTGGAGCCCAGAGGACGTTAAGGTACCTGTAGGTGTAGAGAAGAGGAAAAACATCCTGCTAGCAGCTTCCAAATCTCGTGAAAGCTTTAGGTTTATATTCATTGAAATCTGGTGATATCTTTAACAATTCGGCACATACAATACACCATTAGGGGTGGGAATCGCTGAGTAGCTCACGATAAGATATGGTCACGATACTTGGCCCTCGATAACGATATTATCACGATACAGCGATTCTGCGATAATCGATATATTGGAAGACGATACATCACGATACCTGTGTAACTGAAGAGAAAAAAATACCCCTAAAAGGCAAGACGCAGGTATTATGTATTTATTAGCAGAATTGACATGAACTCTCTCAGAGTTCACTCACTCACTCATAACATTTTCGATACCACGGAGGAAAAGTTATACATTAAGTCTTTTTATTATTATTATTAAAACAAGAAAACCTATATAACCTACCTACCTATATAATTTCTAAAAGTAGATATTAATGAACAAACATTTCCATTCATGTAGCCTACAGTATTTATGTTTTTGTTTCAACTACAAACATAAATAAACGTCAACTTGAAACTATGTTTCAACTACCACACACAGCATAATATTTTAGCCTGTTTATTAACACATTCACTGCCAACAGATTTTTTTTTACTGTAGGTAGCTTCTGCCAAGTTTTTTTTTTGAGGATTCTGGCTCATCTTTCAAGAGCCGAGGATTCTTTTCTGTTAGGATTTTGTGAACACAAAATATCTCAAAAGAACTAATAGAATGTGTGCTTTCTCTGTCTAAAAGAGTTAGTTTGTAGAGTTAGTAGTTATGTAGGCATTAGCAGTTGAATACAGCATGGTTTCAGCGTCTGAAAATGAAAGGTGAGAAAAATGCATCTTTGTGAAATTCGATAGAACAGTCACTTTAACCATTTATTTTTGGCATCAGTAAGACGTCAGACATCTAAACAATAGTTTTGAACAGTAATTTCCTCCATAACAGCAGGAAACCCCCCTCTCCTTCAAACTCCTCCCTCCGTGTGTGTTCTCCTCCTCCCTCCTGGCTGCAGCGGGTGTGTCACAAGCGAATTTCTGCTGCCTGTCTGCTGCCTGGCTGCCCCTCGTCGGGCGAGTCTGGATGGGCTCGCTCGTTTCTTGGGGTTTCGGTTGAGAGCTTTGATGAAGCTTTTGCGATTCTGGGCTTTATGCTGCGTGTTTCAAAGTGTGTTCCACCCAGTCTATTTTTGGAACCCCCCACCGTTGTGCGCCACCGTTGTGCACCAGCGCGAAAGCGTTTTCGCCAAACCATTCTACAGTATGAGAATGGTTTCCTCACGCTTTTCCCTGCAGTTTTGGCTCGCTTTCTCTAGTCTGGAGAGCACTGTCGCCACTTAGTGGGTCGGTGGAATGGGTTGTACACGTTCGGTGGCTCCCATATTTTTATAGGAGACGTAAAAGACGTTTTTTTTTTTTGACGAGTTAACTCGTCGACGGCAGTCAACGGTTGGTTTCTGTTTGACGAGTTAACTCGTCGACGGCAGTGAACGTGTTAAACCAGTGAGATAGTACTTAGTACACACAAGAGGGTAGGTACAGGCAGTTTTGATTTTTGAACATGCCTAGTATTGTACTGCCTAGTATTGCCTTCATCACCATCATCATCATCCAACTACCAGTACGTTACAGTATCAGTTCATTGCTCTCCTCTTAATCCCTCTGCCAAACAGCCATTATTTTAAACAAGTAACATTAGCCTCACACATTCAGTTGTTTGTGTTTCATTAGTCTCGCTGGCCAGCCACCTCTCCCTTCCGTGAGTAGGGAGGGGACGCTGACCAGCGAGACTAGTGTTTCATTGGAAAGTCATAGCAACGTCATTGTAGAATGCACGCTAACGTTAGCTACCAAACTAACGCTAACGAAACAGCACTGCAGCACTACTAGACAAACAAGCAGACTTACCAAATACGTAGACGCCAAGACAAGTTTCCAATACATGTCCGAATAAAATATAAAACTATCTGACAGGGGGAGAAAGAGCATGACTGACTTCCGCCTGACTTCCTCCAAAACACACGTCATTACCGTAAGTGACTGATTTCAGTCAACACAAAAACATACCGTAGGCCTAATGGGGGAGAAAAAACATATTTATTCAAATAACAGCTCCCGGCTGTTAACTCATTCATGGCCAAAGACGTCTTTGACGTGTTATCAGGAATAGCCCTCCCAGCCAATGACGTGTTTGACGTGGTTTTGTTTTTATTAGTGCAGCGCGTAGTTCAAAGACTTCCCCAGCCTGTGACATGTTATCAGGTCCCTAGCCTCAAAGACAAGCCGACTACACGCGATCAAACACATACCGCAGCTGTTGTTTTGAAATGGAAGAGGAGGAGAAACAGAAAACAGAGAAACGCGCTTCCTTGTGCAGAGGAGAAACGCCATTGAAACGCCCCTCGGCGCGCTGCACGAGCTGTTCGGCTTGCTGCAGGGCAGCGGACATCGATCAGTTGTTCGCGGTAGTCAAACCCGTGACCAACATGATCGATCCTGGTCCCTGGACCCCGTTCCTGTGTGCCACCCCGAAAGAGACGAGACGGAGTCACAACTGTGTGAGGAGGAGGAGAACAGCAGCCTCGCCACAGAAATGGCTTTCACACAGAGCCAAGCAGCACGGCCACTTTCCTGTCGAGGGCGAGGAAGACTGGACTCCAATGCGACAGGACCCGGATGATCTCGCGGTAAGGAGTGTGTGTGTGTGTGTGTGTGTGTGTGTGTGTGTGTGTGTGTGTGTGTGTGTGTGTGTGTGAGAGAGAGACTACACTGATCTCTGCATTCTATTCTATGATCACACTCACTCACACTGAGTAAACTGTATTGTTGAATGTAAAAAAAGCACTTCATGTATATATATATATATATATATATTTTCTTTTTGTCATTTGTGTCATAACGAATAATATTTACATGTCTGATGTCAATACAGTTCAAAATAAAAGAATTGAGAGCGAGTTCTGCCTGAGATTGTGTGCTTTACAAAAATGCCATTTTCTGCAATTTCTCTTCTCAGAGAGACCTTTTTGGTGAAAACAGGGTGTATATAAATGGCTATAAGTAGAGTACAGAACATGCTAAAAGCTCACTTTTTTTCCCTGGTGAACCCAGAGACGTACATCTTCATTTTGAGGTATTGCAAATCACTTTGGTGCTAATAGATAATTTACTGTGGGTCTTGAAAGATGACCAACAATTATGAAAATCTTTGGCCTGTGCTAAATATTGGCAGTCCTAAACTGGCCATGAATGAGTTAAGGGAAGACCGGCGCTTATATGCAAAATTGAGTTTGACCCCCTGTGGTTATTGGAGACTCGGCGGCAATTGGGGAGAGGGCCCCTATTAGAAGTTTTACGGTACATGCTGCATGGTGTATAGGGGTGGGACAAAATATCGATACTCACGGTATCGCGATATTTTACACTTGCGATACGTTATCGATACACTGGCACCAAGTATCGATATGTTTACTGTATTTAATTTTTTTTTTTTTTTTTTTTTTAACTCACTGAGTGCCAATGACGACAATCGTCGTCAATTCAAATAGTAACATAGAGTGCCAATGACGACGATTGTCGTCAATTGCGTTTTTTGACGGTGGGACGTGGATCAAAGCCTGATCCATCTCCTGTGAAAGTATGGTGGATGTTGGATGTGTAAAAGCTATTTTACGGACCCATTAGGTGGCGACAGTGCTCTCCAGATTAGAGAAAGGCGAGGAAAAAAGAGAGAAGAAGTCATGGGGAAACGGAAATCGCATCGGTATGCATCGATATGCATGAAGCATAACGTTAGCTGTGCCTGCAGCAGCCAATCTGCTGCCACAATTGAGCCCCTCTGTGTCCGCTGCGATAGCCCATCCGCATGATTAGTTGTGGAGTTGTTATTATTCTCAACTGGAAGCATGGGAGCCGGTGACAAATACACGCGGAACGCTGTAAAAAAGCTGGATGTAGCGCACTTTTCAGTGCAGAGCAAACTCAGCAGAGAGCCACCAGAGCCACCAGAGACACACCCACGGAGGAGGGGTTTGCAGTTGAGGGGGGGGGGGGGGGGGGCACGCAGGGCAGCATACAACACCGACCCAGACAGACCCAGACAGCAGGACAGGATTGGCAAACACAAGCTAGAATATCTGATGCCCACCAGCAGTAAATCAAGACCAGCAAGAAGCTGCAACCAGCAGCGCACGCAGGGGCCAGCGCTGCTGGTTGCAGCTAAAAAATATTATTTTGCCAAACAAAATTCCTTTGTTTTCACTGTTTTATTGAAGGAAATTATTTTTGAGGTGTCACATCAGAAAATATTAGCTTCAGAGTCAGTCATGTGCTTGAAATGCTTCATTTCACAAAAGGCTAATTATCTCAGCTTCTAGTTTGAAACGTCTCGTTTTGCTGAAATCAACCTATCTTCTCCGGCTCATAACTAAAAAACGGAAAATGATATCAATAAACTTTTTTTGCTGATGATAGAAGAGAGTCTCATCGTTCTTTGGGCGTGTTCGGTGTTTACATAGTAATATCACACAATATTCTGTGGGCCTCGAGAAATCACTGAAAACGCTCTGAAACTCTGGCACTGGGAGCATCCGTTTTCCAAAAGTGGCTGGCACTCAATGAGTTAACATGCAGTTGAATCCGTATTATAACCTGCTCCTAGCCGGTTGGCCTGCATGTTAAACAACAATTAGCCGGCCTATACGCACTCCCGCGAGTCCGTATCTTATCTACCTCGACCGCCGGTATAAGATCCGCTTCCACGCAATCGCAGCTCATGTTAAACAGTGGCAGGTCATTATCCGTCTGAGTGGGCGGGTGTGGCTCTTCGTGACTCACTTCACGTTCACTAGTTTATTAATTAATGAATCGTTCGGGCAATCGCTTATATCAACGAGCAAACTCACGGTTTCCTCAAGTGCTGCAAAAAGGGCTTGAATTGTTTGGCCAACGCGCTTCAGCTGCAGGCTGCAGGCAGCCAGGTCCAGTGCATCAGGAGTTACGCTTACTGCTGCGCTGCTTGCTTGCTCCCATGTCAGAAAAAGCCTAACTTTTGTGGGGAGAAATACATTGAAAACTAGTCAGATATGACTTGAAATGCCACTTGACGACAGTCCGACCACTATTTTGACTGGGCGGCTTTATGTAACCTAGGCGAAGCACTCATTTTTGGCACATTGCCACCCCTCGTTGGAATGGACTCCGTTAAAACGGCACGTTTTTTGAAGTCTCCAGATTTGTCGCTAACGTGATGCAGCCAATTCTATTGTGTGGCAGGCAGTGTTGTGTGACTGTGCCTCTCCACTGCGGAGAGGATAGGAGCTAACTGACTGATAGGCTATCAAACTTTTGTGGGGAGAAATACATTTAAAACTAGTCAGATATGACTAGTTGCCACTTGTAAAATAAATCACCCACAGTGATTGACAACGGTGCGACCACTATTTTGACTGCCTCATAGCTAAAGCTGTTTCCTATCACATTTCCTGTTTTCGATACATGCTACCCCGCCGCCCACTGGCAGAAAAAACGGCTCATATCCAGTTGTTTCTTAACAAAGACCCCTCATGTTTAGAAAGGCAAAACCTGAAAATATCCTGTTCTCTCTAGCCGGACATGATCCAGAGTTCATGTTTAAAAGGCACTTCAGTGAAAAAGGTCTAACTTTTATTGTGTATTTAAGTGCTGCTTGGTGGATTATCTAGCTACCGGTATATGCCGAATTTACCACGAGACACTAACAATAGGTGCAAAATCTTAAACGGTGTTCTATCGAGAAACTATACCAATAACCAGTAACACATTAAATTGGCAGATTTTTAACGGAGCTTGGCGGAATAACCTCTCCATCCATGCAAGACAAGGGCGTATCGGTGTTAAATGCACCCGTCTGTTCAATAAGACAGAAGAGCAAACGTCCAAGCACCTTCAAATCTCCAAAAACATGTATTGAAACGTGGTGATCTGTAACGTCACATTATATGATAGAGCCCAAGGCAGTGCTGTACTGTATGTTGTCCAGGCCAGGTGGAATTGGCATAAATCAAAGTTCTCCCAGCCTGGTAAAGCTCTCTCAGCCTCAAGGCTGGCTCCCCAAATCCTACAACAATCTTAGTAATAAGGTTGACTAACGTTCATAGTTGATAACGTTACAGCAATGCGGTTACAGTTTTGTACTCACTGTAAGTTTAGTGTTTAAGGTTTATGTTAGCTTATTGCTTATTGTTTTGAATGTTGAATGTTGAATAGTGAAAGAAGTACAAGGCACAGGTGCTTCTCGGTGGCTTCTCGGTTTTTTCCAAACATTAGGTTGCATTAGGTTTAGAGTGCCGTTCTAGAGCACACGCTTAGGTATCAATGGGTTAATCCACACCATATCCCAATTGATTTTTTTAGATGGTCTCTTGGATGTACAGATTTTGGGTATGAGATGGCTTTCTAATTCTTCAACCCAAGGGACACCATATGAACACAAAGCACTACGAAGTTGCAAATAAAAGAAAAACAAAGTACCAGGAAGATTATAATAAGACTGAAGATCCTGAAATTCCCGAAGCCTCGATGTAATATCGAAGAGAATATTAATAAAAGATTTCTGCCATGAAGGGAAAGCAATCGAGCAACCACCTGCAAAAAATATATATAAAAAATGTTGGTTCATTCAGTGAGAATGATTAGGAAAGCAAACCGTTATGCCCTAAGTTATTGCCGTACTTTCCCCTATAGTGAAGCTGCTTCTATTTTCAATTGCATCATAGATATTGAGAGGACACTGAGTGATTATAAGGAAAATGAAACCGGAGAATGAAGCAAAGTCATTCAACTTCACACCTTTAGAGGGGGTGATAACGTAACGACTTACTGCATCATGATGACTTTCATTAGTGTAAAGTGCAACACACTACCCAATGTGTGTAGTGCACACACAACAGACAACTGACACAAACACACACAGACATTCCCACGACATAATATGAGCTGTATGTAAACATGCAGAGCCCGAAAACACACACACACACACACACACCCACACACAGCCCCACGCAGACACATAAACCAAGCTGTGACCCGGCCCTGCGGGTCTGACAGGTAAAGGAGAGGAGCTGAGCAACCTGTCGATGCAGGCAGAGAAACATTCCACACGGCCACACACACACACACAGACACACGCACGCACACACACACACACACACACACACACAGACGCACGCACGCACGCACGCACGCACGCACACACACACACGCACGCAGGAAAGAGAGAGTGCAAGGGAGTTTCAGAGCTCCACACAATGTTATATTGTCAAGCTCTGCCACTGCATCTGAGTCAATTCCACTGGAGTTTATTCATTTATCAAGCGGAGGCGACCTTCCTCTCGACTGTGCCTCTACACACACTCCTCCTCCTCAGTCCTCTCTCTGCCTCCTCCTCCTCCTCAGTCCTCTCTGCCACCTCCTCCTCCTCAGTCCTCTCTGCCACCTCCTCCTCCTCCTCAGTCCTCTCTGCCACCTCCTCCTCCTCAGTCCTCTCTGCCACCTCCTCCTCCTCAGTCCTCTCTGACACCTCCTCCTCCTCAGTCCTCTCTGCCACCTCCTCCTCCTCAGTCCTCTCTCTGCCTCCTCCTCCTCCTCAGTCCTCTCTCTGCCTCCTCCTCCTCCTCAGTCCTCTCTGCCACCTCCTCCTCCTCCTCAGTCCTCTCTCTGACACCTCCTCCTCCTCAGTCCTCTGTCACCTCCTCCTCCTCAGTCCTCTCTGCCACCTCCTCCTCCTCCTCAGTCCTGTCTCTGTCACCTCCTCCTCCTCAGTCCTCTCTGCCACCTCCTCCTCCTCAGTCCTCTCTCTGACACCTCCTCATCCTCAGTCCTCTCTGCCACCTCCTCCTCCTCAGTCCTCTCTCTGCCTCCTCCTCCTCCTCAGTCCTCTCTGCCACCTCCTCCTCCTCCTCCTCAGTCCTCTCTCTGACACCTCCTCCTCCTCAGTCCTCTCTGTCACCTCCTCCTCCTCAGTCCTCTCTGCCACCTCCTCCTCAGTCCTCTCTCTGTCACCTCCTCCTCCTCAGTCCTCTCTCTGCCACCTCCTCCTCCTCCTCAGTCCTCTCTGTCACCTCCTCCTCCTCAGTCATCTCTCTGCCTCCTCCTCCTCCTCAGTCCTCTCTCTGCCACCTCCTCCTCCTCCTCAGTCCTCTCTGTCACCTCCTCCTCCTCAGTCCTCTCTCTGCCACCTCCTCCTCCTCCTCAGTCCTCTCTGTCACCTCCTCCTCCTCAGTCCTCTCTGCCACCTCCTCCTCCTCAGTCCTCTCTGCCACCTCCTCCTCCTCAGTCCTCTCTGACACCTCCTCCTCCTCAGTCCTCTCTGCCACCTCCTCCTCCTCAGTCCTCTCTCTGCCTCCTCCTCCTCCTCAGTCCTCTCTCTGCCTCCTCCTCCTCCTCAGTCCTCTCTGCCACCTCCTCCTCCTCCTCAGTCCTCTCTGCCACCTCCTCCTCCTCCTCAGTCCTGTCTCTGTCACCTCCTCCTCCTCAGTCCTCTCTGCCACCTCCTCCTCCTCAGTCCTCTCTCTGACACCTCCTCATCCTCAGTCCTCTCTGCCACCTCCTCCTCCTCAGTCCTCTCTCTGCCTCCTCCTCCTCCTCAGTCCTCTCTGCCACCTCCTCCTCCTCCTCAGTCCTCTCTGCCACCTCCTCCTCCTCCTCAGTCCTCTCTCTGACACCTCCTCCTCCTCAGTCCTCTCTGTCACCTCCTCCTCCTCAGTCCTCTCTGCCACCTCCTCCTCAGTCCTCTCTCTGTCACCTCCTCCTCCTCAGTCCTCTCTCTGCCACCTCCTCCTCCTCCTCAGTCCTCTCTGTCACCTCCTCCTCCTCAGTCCTCTCTCTGCCTCCTCCTCCTCCTCAGTCCTCTCTCTGCCACCTCCTCCTCCTCCTCAGTCCTCTCTGTCACCTCCTCCTCCTCAGTCCTCTCTCTGCCACCTCCTCCTCCTCCTCAGTCCTCTCTGTCACCTCCTCCTCCTCAGTCCTCTCTGCCACCTCCTCCTCCTCCTAAGTCCTCTGCCACCTCCTCCTCCTCAGTCCTCTCTGTCACCTCCTCCTCCTCAGTCCTCTCTCTGCCACCTCCTCCTCCTCCTCAGTCCTCTCTGCCACCTCCTCCTCCTCAGTCCTCTCTGACACCTCCTCCTCCTCCTCAGTCCTCTCTGCCACCTCCTCCTCCTCAGTCCTCTGACACCTCCTCCTCCTCAGTCCTCTCTGCCACCTCCTCCTCCTCAGTCCTCTCTCTGCCTCCTCCTTCTCCTCAGTCCTCTCTGTCACCTCCTCCTCCTCAGTCCTCTCTGCCACCTCCTCCTCCTCCTCAGTCCTCTCTCTGCCTCCTCCTCCTCCTCAGTCCTCTCTCTGCCACCTCCTCCTCCTCCTCAGTCCTCTCTGTCACCTCCTCCTCCTCAGTCCTCTCTGCCACCTCCTCCTCCTCCTCAGTCCTCTGCCACCTCCTCCTCCTCAGTCTTCTCTGTCACCTCCTCCTCCTCAGTCCTCTCTCTGCCACCTCCTCCTCCTCCTCAGTCCTCTCTGCCACCTCCTCCTCCTCAGTCCTCTGACACCTCCTCCTCCTCCTCAGTCCTCTCTGTCACCTCCTCAGTCCTCTCTCTGCCACCTCCTCCTCCTCCTCAGTCCTCTCTGCCACCTCCTCCTCCTCAGTCCTCTCTGACACCTCCTCCTCCTCAGTCCTCTCTGCCTCCTCCTCCTCCTCCTCAGTCCTCTCTCTGCCACCTCCTCCTCCTCAGTCCTCTCTGCCGCCACCTCCTCCTCCTCAGTCCTCTCTCTGCCACCTCCTCCTCCTCAGTCCTCTCTGCCACCTCCTCCTCCTCAGTCCTCTCTGCCACCTCCTCCTCCTCAGTCCTCTCTCTGCCACCTCCTCAGTCCTCTCTCTGCCACTTCCTCCTCCTCAGTCCTCTCTCTGCCACCTCCTCCTCCTCAGTCCTCTCTCTGCCACCTCCTCCTCCTCAGTCCTCTCTCTGCCACTTCCTCCTCCTCAGTCCTCTCTCTGCCACCTCCTCCTCCTCAGTCCTCTCTGCCACCTCCTCCTCCTCAGTCCTCTCTCTGCCACCTCCTCCTCCTCAGTCCTCTCTCTGCCACCTCCTCCTCCTCAGTCCTCTCTCTGCCACCTCCTCCTCCTCAGTCCTCTCTCTGCCACCTCCTCCTCCTCAGTCCTCTCTCTGCCACCTCCTCCTCCTCAGTCCTCTCTCTGACACCTCCTCCTCCTCAGTCCTCTCTCTGCCACCTCCTCCTCCTCAGTCCTCTCTCTGCCACCTCCTCCTCCTCAGTCCTCTCTCTGCCACCTCCTCCTCCTCAGTCCTCTCTGCCACCTCCTCGGCCCTATCTCTGCCACTTTACACTCTGCTGTCACCCGAGCCACATGGTGAATCTCAGCCCTCCATAAGCCAGAGCAGCCTTCAGACATGTAGGCCCCTAATCACAAATCTAATGTTCCCCTTGTTTGCAGATGGAATCTCTCCTGTATTTATCAAACACACAGCCCCCTCCCCGGGCTACTGGGCCTATCAGAAATGACTGGTACATCGGCACATTTATCACACCTATCGCCTATTACCATCACTTTGCCACACATCTACACATACACACACACCTCAGTTACATTACCACTTATGACACATTACACAGCTGATAAGATCCTCAGCACTGATAGCGTCACCTTGCCCCAGAAAAGGTGGAGGAAATGTGGGAAAACTATCAAGGCATGTGCAGGGAGTTTTTAAAACACGCCCTGTCACACTAGACTGGTGAGTGAGGGGGAACCGCCCGAATGAATTTAAACATGCTGTCACACTAGACTGGTGGGTGAGGGGGAACCGCCCGAATGATTTTAAACATGCTGTCACACTAGACTGGTGGGTGAGGGGGAACCGCCTGAATGATTTTAAACACGCCCTGTCACACTAGACTGGTGGGTGAGGGGGAACCGCCCGAATGATTTTAAACATGCTGTCACACTAGACTGGTGGGTGAGGGGGAACCGCCTTAATGATTTTAAACATGCTGTCACACTAGACTGGTGGGTGAGGGGGAACCGCCCGAATGATTTTAAACATGCTGTCACACTAGACTGGTGGGTGAGGGGGAACCGCCCGAATGATTTTAAACATGCTGTCACACTAGACTGGTGGGTGAGGGGGAACCGCCCGAATGATTTTAAACATGCTGTCACACTAGACTGGTGGGTGAGGGGGAACCGCCCGAATGATTTTAAACATGCCCTGTCACACTAGACTGGTGGGTGAGGGGGAACCGCCCGAATGATTTTAAACATGCTGTCACACTAGACTGGTGGGTGAGGGGGAACCGCCCGAATGATTTTAAACATGCCCTGTCACACTAGACTGGTGGGTGAGGGGGAACCGCCCGAATGATTTTAAACATGCTGTCACACTAGACTGGTGGGTGAGGGGGAACCGCCCGAATGATTTTAAACATGCTGTCACACTAGACTGGTGGGTGAGGGGGAACCGCCCGAATGATTTTAAACATGCTGTCACACTAGACTGGTGGGTGAGGGGGAACCGCCCGAATGATTTTAAACATGCCCTGTCACACTAGACTGGTGGGTGAGGGGGAACCGCCCGAATGATTTTAAACATGCTGTCACACTAGACTGGTGGGTGAGGGGGAACCGCCCGAATGATTTTAAACATGCTGTCACACTAGACTGGTGGGTGAGGGGGAACCGCCCGAATGATTTTAAACATGCTGTCACACTAGACTGGTGGGTGAGGGGGAACCGCCCGAATGATTTTAAACATGCCCTGTCACACTAGACTGGTGGGTGAGGGGGAACCGCCCGAATGATTTTAAACATGCTGTCACACTAGACTGGTGGGTGAGGGGGAACCGCCCGAATGATTTTAAACATGCCCTGTCACACTAGACTGGTGGGTGAGGGGGAACCGCCCGAATGATTTTAAACATGCCCTGTCACACTAGACTGGTGGGTGAGGGGGAACCGCCCGAATGATTTTAAACATGCTGTCACACTAGACTGGTGGGTGAGGGGGAACCGCCCGAATGATTTTAAACATGCTGTCACACTAGACTGGTGGGTGAGGGGGAACCGCCCGAATGATTTTAAACATGCTGTCACACTAGACTGGTGGGTGAGGGGGAACCGCCCGAATGATTTTAAACATGCCCTGTCACACTAGACTGGTGGGTGAGGGGGAACCGCCCGAATGATTTTAAACATGCTGTCACACTAGACTGGTGGGTGAGGGGGAACCGCCCGAATGATTTTAAACATGCCCTGTCACACTAGACTGGTGGGTGAGGGGGAACCGCCCGAATGATTTTAAACATGCTGTCACACTAGACTGGTGGGTGAGGGGGAACTGCCCGAATGATTTTAAACATGCCCTGTCACACTAGACTGGTGGGTGAGGGGGAACCGCCCGAATGATTTTAAACATGCCCTGTCACACTAGACTGGTGGGTGAGGGGGAACCGCCCGAATGATTTTAAACATGCCCTGTCACACTAGACTGGTGGGTGAGGGGGAACCGCCCGAATGATTTTAAACATGCCCTGTCACACTAGACTGGTGGGTGAGGGGGAACCGCCCGAATGATTTTAAACATGCCCTGTCACACTAGACTGGTGGGTGAGGGGGAACCGCCCGAATGATTTTAAACATGCCCTGTCACACTAGACTGGTGGGTGAGGGGGAACCGCCCGAATGATTTTAAACATGCCCTGTCACACTAGACTGGTGGGTGAGGGGGAACCGCCCGAATGATTTTAAACATGCCCTGTCACACTAGACTGGTGGGTGAGGGGGAACCGCCCGAATGATTTTAAACATGCTGTCACACTAGACTGGTGGGTGAGGGGGAACCGCCCGAATGATTTTAAACATGCTGTCACACTAGACTGGTGGGTGAGGGGGAACCGCCTGAATGATTTTAAACATGCCCTGTCACACTAGACTGGTGGGTGAGGGGGAACCGCCTGAATGATTTTAAACATGCTGTCACACTAGACTGGTGGGTGAGGGGGAACCGCCTGAATGATTTTAAACACGCCCTGTCACACTAGACTGGTGGGTGAGGGGGAACCGCCCTAATGATTTTAAACACACCCTGTCACACTAGACTGGTGGGTTTCAGTATGAAACACTGACTATAGTTCATTATATAGTCATACATCCTCTTCCCATTTTAGCAACTAACTTTGTAAAAAAAGAAACATTGGCTAATAAACAGTCAGGACATGACTGAAAAATGTGGGAGGAACTGACCCTTAAATGGAACACTACACGCTCTGCTGGGTGAGCTACACGCTCACTACACGCTCACTACACGCTCACTACACGCTCTGCTGGGTGAGCCACCCTGTGTGTTTTTGTGCTTTATGACATCATGCTCTGATGGTAATAGTGATCATGAAGAACCCACAATGCACTTACATGTTACGAGCACCACCTCAGGTAAAGTGTTAACCAATCAATATGACAGCCAGGGAGTTTGAATGCCATTTACGACCCAACAGTACATCCCAACCGCCTTTCACTAATATACCTAGCATGCATCACATCACGGCCTTTAGATAATGAGATTTTAAAAGAAAACGTCGCTCAACTTGAAACTCGCTTCCTCCAAAGGACTTCGACTGCGGGCTGCATTCCATCATCTTAAACCCAGGCACCCCCCCCCCCATTAAATAAAGTAGTGTTCCATGCAGCTGCCCTGCTGTCAGCGTGGCTCGAGAGAGCGTGGCGCGCTGTAACGCGGCCGCTCCCGCTAATTGGAATATCTCTGTCTCACTTCTCCAATCACACCTGACATGTTCCTGTGAGGACAGAAGTGACGAGGTGGTGAGTTGACGAGGCCCCCGGGGGACCGAGAGCTACTCCAACCCTTTACCGCCCCCTGCCCAGCGGCGGAGGGGGGGGAAATAGAAACTCTTGGAGAAGGTGCCTGTGTGTGTGTGTGTGTGCGTGTGCGTGTGTGTGTGTGCGTGCACACTTGCATGTGTGAGCGACCGAGACAAAAGTTCAACTGTTCCGGGACGAGCCTCTGTCTCGGCCGTGGCTGTTTTTCATGTCAAATCTTGCCTCATCGGTTTCCCCACTTGAGGAATGTGTGTATGTGACTGCTCGAGAGGGGGCAAGGAGAGTGTGTGAGAGTCTGGGCTCACGTCTTTTCACAGGTGAGAGGAAAACACGAGCTCAAAGTGGGTTGAATCACTTCAAAATCCTATTATCGTGTCATTTGACTACGTTTACATCAACTGACAAATAATCTGAGTGAGCTTATTTTAAAAAAAAAGACAATATTTTGGTGTTTACATGAGTTGCTTATGGAATATTCCATTCATATTCCCCTTTATATGCTACAGAGCATTGATTGATTGATTGAAGTGTTTATTTCGAATATGAAAGCAAAATAATAAAATAAAAGCCATTTCAGAAACAAAGAAAAATAGAATATATACATATTCGAAAAGGAGTGGGAAGAAGTAAAACTTATTAACTCCCACCCCTTCTCCATAAATAGTAAATAATAACAAGCTTCCTGGTCTAACCCTGTCTATATACTACTGTGTAATATTTACTAGTAATTCTGTTTCAGATTATATAATAATATGAAAATATAAATATAATATATACACATCATACAATAACATGTATACATATATACATATTAATATACACACACATTCATATATTTATCTAAATATATGACTACAATACTCATTATATACGCATATTTACACACTCATACACATGGAAAAGCAACAAGGAAATAACCCCCAAAAAATAAAAATAAAATAACCAGTACCCTTATAACACCTAGTGATACCCAACACCTCCCTCATCCCTATAACTTGTGAAGATTGTGTCTTTATACCTACTTTTAAACTGTTTTATGTTTGGACATTGTTTTAATTCCACAGTGCACCTGTTCCATAGTCTCACCCCGCTGACTGAAACACAAAAACTTTTCCTGGTTGTTCTAATAAGTTGAATATTAAAATTAAATTTCCCTCTCAAATTATAATCCCCCTCGTGCATGCTGAATAATGACTGTATATTTACTGGTAATAGATTATTTTTAGCTTTGAACATGATTTGAGCTGTTTGGTGTTTGACAATGTCTGTAAATTTCAGTAGTTTTGACAGTAGAAATAATGCGTTTGTGTGTTCGTGGTAACCAACGCTGTGAATGGTTCGTATTGCTCTTTTTTGTAAGATGATTAGTGGCTGTAGTGAAGTTGTGAAGTTGTTGCCCCAAACCTCAGCACAGTACTGTAAATAAGGTAAAACTAGTGCACAGTATAGCATGTGGAGTGATTTGTAATCCAAAACCTTCTTTGCTCTGTATAATATTGCAATGCTTCTTGAGACTTTAGTTTGTACATGTTTGATATGTGGTTTCCAGCTGATTCTGTCATCTATCTTTACCCCCAGAAATTGTATTTCATCAACTCTTTCTATTTCAATTCCATCTATTTTGATATTTACCTGTGTTTTCCTTTTACAATTACCAAAAACCATTAACTTTGTCTTGCTCAGATTTAATGAAAGCCTGTTTCTGTCAAACCACATTTTCAGTTTGTTCATCTCTGCAGTGATAGCATAGTCCAATGAATGAGTGAAGATGCACGCCCGCATGACCTCCCTACATCAGAGTTTCCCTACTGAATCAGGTCGCCAGATTAAAATGACGGCATTGTACCTTTCTAGAATCCACAGAAATGGAAAATTTGAACATTTCTCAACAAAAATACTATTTCACCTTTCTAGATACGTGAATAATGAACGTTTTACCCGTCATAATGACAGTCTGAGGTTTAAGTAGCGAGAGGAGGTGGGAGTAGCAGACCCGTAGTGTTCAGCTCATGAGAGAGCTGGTTTGAACCCTGAGTCGACCCAGAAAGAAGGGGCAAGGGAGGCGGTTCTATGGCCACGGGCAAGTAGCCAGGAAGAGCCACTGTCTGTGCAAGTAGCCAGGAAGAGCCACTGTCTGTGCAAGTAGCCTTCATTATCACTGTTGTCTTCAGTGGGATATAAGTAAGTGGTGCAGGATTTGCAGGTCAGCCCCATGCGTGTGTGCATGCGCCCGTGTGTGAGTGTGTGTGAGTGTGTGTGTGCATGTATGCGTGCTTGTGCGTCTTTCACCGGCTTGAGGCATCTCCACCTCGCCAACCCCCTACCCAACACACACACACACTGTATATCCACTAACCACATGCCAAAAACCTGTCCTCGTGCACTTCGCTTCACCTCTCTCCATGAATTATAGCAAGTTCAGTTCACCTTTCATACTCTGTGCAAAGGGTGTGCTCAGGTGTGTATGGACAACTTTATGTGTGCCTGTGCATGTGTGTGTGTGTGTGTGTGTGTGTGTGTGTGTGTGTGTGTGTGTGTGTGTGTGTGTGCACGAGTGTGACTTCATGCTTAAAATGGAAATGGAAATCCAGAATGTTAATGTTGCGACGAGCCCCGCAGCGCAGAGACTCGCCCCGCAGCCCGCAGCGCAGAGAGCCAGAGAGCCAGCATCCAAAATGACTTCCCTCTGTTAATGAACAGTTGTATTGGAGCATTCCTTCATGCAGCAGCGAGTCCCTTCCCCTCTCCAGCAGGCACGCATGCACACACACACACACACACACACGCACACACACACACAGACGCACGCACGCATGCGCGCGCACACACACGGTTGCACACACACACACACACACACACGGTTGCACACGCGCACACACACACACACACGGTCGCACACAAGCACACACACACACACACACACACCCCTGTCTCCAGCTTTCCCAGGTGTTTCTTTTCTGTTGGCTGCATCACAGAGCAGGTCACCGGGGGCCATGGCTACCTTTCCTCTTCCTTGTCGGGAGCGGTACGATGAACCTCTGATTTAATTGTGTTTGCTTTGCTTTGCTCGCAGCAGGACAAGCGCGCCACTATCACAGCCCAGTCCGGGGGTAACCCGAATCAGGGTCACACACCTGTGCTGCAGGCCCCTCCCCTTTACACCTGTCACCACAGTGGCAGAAGGCAGGTAGCGGGGTGAGTCATTGGTGGTGATCGAGTTTTAACTCCGGCCGGCGGTCAGGGCTGTGTGAGCCCCCGGCGCGACCCCAGGCGACCCCACCCCCCCCCCCCCCCCCGCCCCCTACCGCAGTTCAGCGCTCCTCGGAGCCGGCTCCGGCCTCACCGTGAATGGGGCTTTAAACCAAGCCCATTATCCAGTTGCACAACCTCCCAGTCTGAAGGTCCCAGAGGGGCTCCCCTTAGGGCCGGCCGGGGCGTCCATTATGGGTCTTCAGCCAGGAGCTGTGCGGGTGGAAGGGGGAGGGGGGCATCCATTACAGCTCTGGGGGGATGTCATGTCCAGATGGCCAGGTGCTGTGTGGAGAACCTGTCCCACCCGCAACAATCCCACCTTTCATCCCCCGGGCCCCACCCGAGGCCTCTGCTGGCCCCAGCCTAGCGGTCACACCAGGCTGGTCAAGCGGGGAGAGGAGGGGGGAAGAAGAGGAGTACGTTGACGCGAGAATGAAGCCAGAGCTTGATTCATTGAACAGGTTTAAACTAGGGGTGTACCATACGTATATCGTTATCAATATATCCTTAAAACTCTTTGCCAAAAATGTATATCGTGAAATCGTGATAATGGTAATATTCCAACTTGCTGATGTAACATACATAACGGTGTGACGTTATGTGGCTTCAGTAGTGCGGTTACAAAAGAGCATGTACAACCAACCACGGTAATATTTGAAGGCATATTTGAATATTTGAAGGCAAACTGTTACGTCTATGCTGCTGACATATAAAACTATAACACTTATTTTGTTGCAATTGTATTGTTCTTGGAATTACTAAAATATTTCAGTCATATCATCAGGAATATAGTTATCACCGAAATACCCTGAAATATCGTGATATTATTATTATAGGGCCATATCGCCCACCCCTAGATTAACCCCGCCTGCCCTGCCCGCCACGCAGCCCCTTGGCTGCCCTAGTCATCCCAGTCTGCGTTGGGACGGCCTCACACCCGTTCAGGCAGAATAGCTCCTGCTCATCCAGGCTCATGCTAATTCAACAGAGGCAGGACTCTGATGACAAAGTCAACGGCATGTACGGAGGAGTTCTTAAATTGTCAATCTGTCAGCGAGTCCCTGTGTGTCTACGCGGGGCGCGACTGACAGACATGGAAGACTTGCTACATCACGGCCAACAGTTGTGACGTTCTTCTTTGGAACAGGCCTGGAAATACCCTCTCTCGGTGTAACTATTTTCGATTCCCTGTTGCTCAAGAGCCTTGGCAAGTCGAACACCGTGCGGCGGCTCACTCATTCTAGCCCCTTCACCAGTCGCACAAACCGATACATACATCCAGAAACTCACACACTTCCCACCCACACACGCATACAGAAATCCCACCCCGATACACACAGGCCCATTGTGTGTTGCCACAAAACAGAGACAACAAGACGTTCAGAAAGCACCCGGGGGACTCGCAATTCACTGCTCAATCAATCCAACTGCTGCGAGGAGACGCACACACACTCACACTCACACACACACACACACACACACACACACACACACTCGCACTGAAGACACATCTAAATACAACAAATATGTTTTATGACAAATGAGTGAAAAACACAGGCACGCACAGAGCAGTGCATTGCATTGCCCTCAGGGGACAGGCCAGCAAGTGCAGATATAGGATTACTAGAATTGACGCTTCAGTCTTTCCATTGTGAATGTGAAAATCCAATGAGGGGCCTCTAAGTGGATGCACTCACACAGAGAACCTGTTCTAAGGCCACTAATTAAATCTAAACAGACACTGACATTGATTTGAGAGGCCATTACCATCCCCTTATGGTCATATAAGCCTCCATACATTCCACAAGTGGTGCTGTGTGTAGCATTGACCAGAGGCTCAACGGATTGAAAAGCAGACAAAAACTGATGGGACAGTCATCGCTCAGAGTTTGGAATAACGTAAGAAAGTACAGCTAAAAGTAAATGTCCATTGATGACGTTATCTGGACTAAAAAGTAAAGCCGCAAATAAGCCAAGACGTACAGTAGTTGTGTTTTCCCAGAAGTGCCACGAACGGTCGGGTCTGGTCAGCCTTTCACTGGTCAACCATTCTGTTTCGTTCCACGGATCCATCTGGCCTCCAGCCCGGGGTGGGCGTTCAGGCGTTCAGGAAATACAAAGTACATGGGCCAACCAGGGACCTGCCTCATAGCTGAAATCGTAACCGACCAATCAGGGTGGCACAACAGTAATGGCTGCTCCCATGGCTCTGCGGCTCCCGAAGCAATGAGCAGTAGCGTTAACGTCCGTCGAGTTTACAACGCCGTAAGTGCAGTTATTGCAGAAATAGACCCAATAATAATGAAACGAGAACATGGAGTATGTACCAGTGGAGTTTCTCGGCGGAAAATACGTTTTTTGGGATTTGACCGGATCAGATGTTGACTGGCTGAAGGACTGGATTTGGCTATGCTGATTGGCTGAAGGAGTTGTCTGTCAAAGCAAGTACTCCCACCCACTGAAATGACTGTGGACTGCTTGGAGTCCAGACTGATACGTAGAGTGAAACAGAATGTGAGATTGCGTTATCAGGATGGTTTTAACCAGGCTAGGTTGAGAGGGAGTCGTCAGTTAACACACTGAGCGGACTTGTGACTCAACTTGGACTTCATTCAGATTCGGAAGTTGGAGACGAGGACTCTGACTTGTTAATTGATAGATTTTTATTAAATGTTTTACAATAGGGCCTAATAATTTGTCATAAAATATTGATGGCTATATTAATACCATGAGTTTATTCACTTTCATGCAAATGCAGGCACGTGTGTTCCACCTACATGCTTATTCAAGCTCATGTTCAGTAACTCCACACTCTGACTTCGACTCGGACACGGAGGTAATGGGGACTTGACTCAGACTCGACTGGGATTCTTCTTTGGTGACTGGGACTTGGAATGGAACACTGGGGACTCGAGACTCGACTCCAACTCGAGATATAGTGACTTGACTACAACACTGCTTTCAGCATAAATGGAGCAAGAGCAACATTTCGTTTCAGTTTTCGTTTCATGACGTTGCAGAGCGGAGGAGTGAGTGAGTGAGTGGGAGGGAGGGAGGGAGGGAGGGTGGGAGGGAGGGTGGGAGGGAGGGAGGGTGGGCTGGAATTGGAAACTACAGGAAAGGTAGCGGTGCCTTCCACAGTTTCAGTCTCTATCCCTGTAATTACCTTAACCTCTGACAACATTCAGTTAAACTGTGACCGAGCTCAGCCTCTTTACAGAGAGAGGGAGGGAGTAAGAGCGAGCGATCAGAGGGACATTTTGGGTAGGAAGGAGAGAGACAACGGGAAAAGGAAACTAAGAAAAAAGGCTGGGGGTTGTGCAGAGAAAAACTCCAGGTAAAGTGTCTGTATGACATACGTTAATAACTCATAAATAAACTCCAGGTAAAGTGTCTGTATGACATACTCATACTCATAAATAAATCCCAGGGGCCGGTTGCACAAAGCACCTGAAATTAAGATTTTCCTTACAGTCCAATTTAAGGTGTCCATAAAATAAAATTGGTTGCACAAAACACCCTTAAATCGTCTCCTTAAGGTTGAACATTTTAAGGAAAACGTAAGCACAAGATTTAAGGGTGTTTTGCGCAACTGATTTTATTTTATGGACACCTTAACTCGGACTCTAAGGAGAATCTTAACTTCAGGGTGCTTTGTGCAAGCGGCCCCAGGTAAAGCGTCTGTATGACATACGTTAATAACTCATAAATAAACTCCAGGTAAAGTGTCTGTATGACATACGTTAATAACTCATAAATATTCCCCTTGCCTTCCCCGCCCCTTCAGTGGGGTTAGTGCTGCAGGGCATCGAGGTGTGGGTGAGAGAAAGTTCACATATGTTCCTTTTCCCTTGACAACCTGCATGTGAAGAACAAACACACGTGGCACAGTGCAGGCCTCGTCCCAACATTTAGGCCGGGGTTGTGTGTGAGAACAAATACTTAAAGTGCAGAAAACAGTATATTTGTTGTTGTCGTTGTTGTTGTTTCAACCCAATTGACAGAATAAAATGTCAGCATTGTATGTGTTTGGAATCCACGTAAATGTAAAATCTGAAAACGTCTGAGCCAAAATGCATAATGCATTGCATTATCAAGCGTTTACCACATGGCATTTTACGTCTACAATCTCAGCGTACATTTGAAACAAAACAGTAGTTAATTTGAAAACCTTGCTGCTTTTCCGATGTTAAGCGTTTAGACAAACAAAACAACTTGGTTAGGTTTAGGCAAATAAACATGCCGGTTCAAAAATAATTATTTTAACATGGTACTGAATGGTTTCCTATGGACCCCTTGCGTGGGATCCCATGCAATATCTCTTACAAGCACATGAGCACCTTAGGCGGCTGGTAGCACCACGTTTTAATGTTAATATCCATGATGTATGTATGTATGTTTTTCTTCATTTTCTTTTCTGTTCCTGTGTCTGAGCCTGTTCATTTGTCTTGTTCGTGTATTGTTAAAAAAATAATTGAAAATAAAATATTGGGGGGGGCATGGTACTGAATGGGAAAATGACCCGACTTCTCTCTCGGTCTATCATTATAAGGGAGCAAGTGGGCAATGTTTGTTTGTCTGTCTGTTTAAATGTTTGTGCCGGCCACAGCTACTGTATGCTGTTTCATGTGCGATCGTGCTGAAACTTTCAGGGGGTGTAAAGAGCACCCATGCGGTGCTCTCAAGACCACCTCTCGTCAAGTCCCGCAAGACTTTCCTGCCGCTGGCCTGTGGACTGACTTGACGGGAGTTGGTCTCACTGACCCGACAGGAGGAAATGGGATCCAGGAAGAATAGAGGGGGAATGGAGAATGGAGAATGGAGGGGCTCTCCCCCGGGTGAGCCCGGGGGAGAATGGATCAGACTAAGACGATATGGGTCGAAAACGGGAATAAAACTGTCTATTTACATGGATGAAAAGCACGCTGCCACGTGGCCCCCACGGAGCTCCACTCTAGGACTGGCTTGCACACTATTGCTCTCAAAACAACGCCTAAGACGGACAAAAACGCTGCGGAGAACACTGGGTGAGTCGTCAGATAATAATTAATGTGAGGAGAGGGCTCCAGGTAAAAAAAAAAAACGAAATTCTCCTTTAACTGAACTCTTACATCCAAATTCGGCAGCTTGTATTTACGGACAATCAGCTATGACATGACAACGAGCTCGTTGGACAACCCCCAGTTGGTCCAATGGTGCAGAGTTGTGGCCAACAGTAGAAGACTTTGGTCGTACTACTGCGAAGCTCAAAAGCGAGATGTGTGTGAGGCATGATAAGCATTGCTCCAAAAGCTTCTCAGTTGACTTTCCCTGGTTCCATCTAAAAAAAGCTTCTTATGTACAAAGGCAGAGACAATAGGCGAGCCAGGTTTGTCAGAAGTGCAGTTTCCAGAGTGATGTGGTCACACGTCACACCGCTCAGCTCTGTCACCTGATTAATCGACAAAAACAAAACGTCCTGCCACCGCCGCCAGACCAAGCACTGAAAAGAGAAAATGCTTTTCAAAACGTCTGGCCCGTCCAAACTCTATTTATCCAACGTCTCTTGGTATGTGGGAGTTTTTCCCCTTTGTGTTTCTTAGAGGCCAACAATGACAGGAACAGTTTCATCTGTGTGGTGTTCAAAAAGTAAATACCATCAGACACACAGACAGAGTGTGAGAGAGAAACACGTGAGGGAGGAGCCCTGCTCTGGGAGGGAGCAGAGAAGGCAACATAAATACAGAGTGATGGAGATGGATACGATAAAGGCCAAGCCAGGGAGGAGTGAGACCAAGCAACAAGAGAGCCAGGGAGAAGGAGTGAGACCAAGCAACAAGAGAGCCAGGGAGGAGTGAGACCAAGCAACAAGAGAGCCAGGGAGAAGGAGTGAGACCAAGCAACAAGAGAGCCAGGGAGAAGGAGTGAGACCAAGCAACAAGAGAGCCAGGGAGAAGGAGTGAGACCAAGCAACAAGAGAGCCAGGGAGAAGGAGTGAGACCAAGCAACAAGAGAGCCAGGGAGAAGGAGTGAGACCAAGCAACAAGAGAGCCAGGGAGAAGGAGTGAGACCAAGCAACAAGAGAGCCAGGGAGAAGGAGTGAGACCAAGCAACAAGAGAGCCAGGGAGAAGGAGTGAGACCAAGCAACAAGAGAGCCAGGGAGAAGGAGTGAGACCAAGCAACAAGAGAGCCAGGGAGAAGGAGTGAGACCAAGCAAAAAGAGAGCCAGGGAGAAGGAGTGAGACCAAGCAACAAGAGAGCCAGGGAGAAGGAGTGAGACCAAGCAACAAGAGAGCCAGGGAGAAGGAGTGAGACCAAGCAACAAGAGAGCCAGGGAGAAGGAGTGAGACCAAGCAACAAGAGAGCCAGGGAGAAGGAGTGAGACCAAGCAACAAGAGAGCCAGGGAGAAGGAGTGAGACCAAGCAACAAGAGAAGGAGTGAGACCAAGCAAAAAGAGAGCCAGGGAGAAGGAGTGAGACCAAGCAACAAGAGAGCCAGGGAGGAGTGAGACCAAGCAACAAGAGAAGGAGTGAGACCAAGCAACAAGAGAGCCAGGGAGAAGGAGTGAGACCAAGCAAAAAGAGAAGGAGTGAGACCAAGCAAAAAGAGAGCCAGGGAGAAGGAGTGAGACCAAGCAACAAGAGAGCCAGGGAGGAGTGAGACCAAGCAACAAGAGAAGGAGTGAGACCAAGCAACAAGAGAGCCAGGGAGAAGGAGTGAGACCAAGCAACAAGAGAGCCAGGGAGAAGGAGTGAGACCAAGCAACAAGAGAGCCAGGGAGAAGGAGTGAGACCAAGCAACAAGAGAGCCAGGGAGAAGGAGTGAGACCAAGCAACAAGAGAGCCAGGGAGAAGGAGTGAGACCAAGCAACAAGAGAGCCAGGGAGAAGGAGTGAGACCAAGCAACAAGAGAGCCAGGGAGAAGGAGTGAGACCAAGCAACAAGAGAGCCAGGGAGAAGGAGTGAGACCAAGCAACAAGAGAGCCAGGGAGAAGGAGTGAGACCAAGCAACAAGAGAGCCAGGGAGAAGGAGTGAGACCAAGCAACAAGAGAGCCAGGGAGAAGGAGTGAGACCAAGCAACAAGAGAGCCAGGGAGAAGGAGTGAGACCAAGCAACAAGAGAGCCAGGGAGATGGAGTGAGACCAAGCAACAAGAGAGCCAGGGAGAAGGAGTGAGACCAAGCAACAAGAGAGCCAGGGAGATGGAGTGAGACCAAGCAACAAGAGAGCCAGGGAGAAGGAGTGAGACCAAGCAAAAAGAGAGCCAGGGAGAAGGAGTGAGACCAAGCAACAAGAGAGCCAGGGAGAAGGAGTGAGACCAAGCAACAAGAGAGCCAGGGAGAAGGAGTGAGACCAAGCAACAAGAGAGCCAGGGAGAAGGAGTGAGACCAAGCAACAAGAGAGCCAGGGAGGAGTGAGACCAAGCAACAAGAGAGCGAGGGAGAAGGAGTGAGACCAAGCAACAAGAGAGCCAGGGAGAAGGAGTGAGACCAAGCAACAAGAGAGCCAGGGAGAAGGAGTGGGACCAAGCAACAAGAGAGCCAGGGAGAAGGAGTGAGACCAAGCAACAAGAGAGCCAGGGAGGAGTGAGACCAAGCAACAAGAGAGCCAGGGAGAAGGAGTGAGACCAAGCAACAAGAGAGCCAGGGAGAAGGAGTGAGACCAAGCAACAAGAGAGCCAGGGAGAAGGAGTGAGACCAAGCAACAAGAGAGCCAGGGAGAAGGAGTGAGACCAAGCAAAAAGAGAGCCAGGGAGAAGGAGTGAGACCAAGCAACAAGAGAGCCAGGGAGGAGTGAGACCAAGCAACAAGAGAGCCAGGGAGGAGTGAGACCAAGCAACAAGAGAGCCAGGGAGGAGTGAGACCAAGCAACAAGAGAGCGAGGGAGAAGGAGTGAGACCAAGCAACAAGAGAGCCAGGGAGGAGTGAGACCAAGCAACAAGAGAGCGAGGGAGAAGGAGTGAGACCAAGCAACAAGAGAGCCAGGGAGAAGGAGTGAGACCAAGCAACAAGAGAGCCAGGGAGAAGGAGTGAGACCAAGCAACAAGAGAGCCAGGGAGAAGGAGTGAGACCAAGCAACAAGAGAGCCAGGGAGGAGTGAGACCAAGCAACAAGAGAGCGAGGGAGAAGGAGTGAGACCAAGCAACAAGAGAGCCAGGGAGAAGGAGTGAGACCAAGCAAAAAGAGAGCCAGGGAGGAGTGAGACCAAGCAACAAGAGAGCCAGGGAGAAGGAGT
This sequence comes from Poromitra crassiceps, assembly GCF_964638095.1. Lineage (NCBI taxonomy): Eukaryota > Metazoa > Chordata > Actinopteri > Beryciformes > Melamphaidae > Poromitra > Poromitra crassiceps. The sequence continues at coordinate 24,336,240 of NC_139624.1, read as the reverse complement.
GAGACCAAGCAACAAGAGAGCCAGGGAGAAGGAGTGAGACCAAGCAACAAGAGAGCCAGGGAGAAGGAGTGAGACCAAGCAACAAGAGAGCCAGGGAGGAGTGAGACCAAGCAACAAGAGAGCGAGGGAGAAGGAGTGAGACCAAGCAACAAGAGAGCCAGGGAGAAGGAGTGAGACCAAGCAACAAGAGAGCCAGGGAGAAGGAGTGAGACCAAGCAACAAGAGAGCCAGGGAGAAGGAGTGAGACCAAGCAACAAGAGAAGGAGTGAGACCAAGCAAAAAGAGAGCCAGGGAGAAGGAGTGAGACCAAGCAACAAGAGAAGGAGTGAGACCAAGCAAAAAGAGAGCCAGGGAGAAGGAGTGAGACCAAGCAACAAGAGAAGGAGTGAGACCAAGCAAAAAGAGAGCCAGGGAGAAGGAGTGAGACCAAGCAACAAGAGAGCCAGGGAGAAGGAGTGAGACCAAGCAAAAAGAGAAGGAGTGAGACCAAGCAAAAAGAGAAGGAGTGAGACCAAGCAAAAAGAGATTGATGGAAGGTGTTGTTTTCTTTTTTGTACTTTTCTGGAGACTCTCTTGCTTGTCCTCCTCCCCCCCCCCTTCTGTCTCTGTCTCCGTCTCTCTCTTGTTCGGCGCCTCGGGCTGTTCTCCCTCTCTTGCGTGTCCGGGCGGGCTCGAGTCAGTCCCAGGTAAAACTGGTCACCTGAGTCCTACCCCACCTCCGGCTCCCCTTTTGCTCACCTGCCCCGAGGCAAACCTCCCCCTCCAATCTGGCACAATGAGTAAGAAGAACAGGAGAAACCGCCGGGGTGTGCTCTGCAGGCATGCTGCGCAGATGAACCATTACACGCAAAACAATGTCCTCACTGTTGAGCCAAACTTTTATTATATGAAGCAACTTTTCCCTCCACCCCAGTTGACTTACGCCACTATTGTTCGGTTGCACGCGTGTTTTGTCAATCCCCAAGTTGTGTTCGTCCCGCTGCTCTTGACGCGCGACAACAATGGCCGGTCCCTCAAGGTTAAGCCGCAGATGTGTTAATGTGCTGAGACAATGTGATCGGCTTTTTGAGACATTTGAAGCAACAGCCGAGTGAACCGGGGGGAAGAGGGATGAAAGAGGAGGAAGAAGCTCATTTCTGCTGACATGGACAGGCTGCTTATGGGGGACAGCGAGCCAGGGCAGCAGAGAGTGACAGAGCCACAATGGCAACACAATGGAGAATTCTCCTTCCCTGCACGACATCAGCCGTACCCCCCGTCCCCCACCCGCCCCGTCCCACCGACGGCCCTGCCAGGCAGCACCGCCAGCCAGGCTGCTCAGCAGAGCCTCAATAAAACCACACTAATAAACGCCAACATGGGCAAAACAACAAAGGGATTAGCCTACACTTTTTTTTTTTTTTACACTGAACTACTCGGGGCTAATTCCTCCTCGGCGTGTTTGGGGGAAAACACCCCCCTCCACCCCCACATACCTTTTCTCTGAAACACCCACGCCACCTCTGTCCCATCCCCAACCTGTTTATCCACTGTCAACAATCCAGGGCTGCCGTTAGAGCCAGGCACCTGCAGCTTCCGGGTTCACGGCTAGCGATCGCAGGCAGGCGTTCACATCAACAAACTGTCTGCTTTGGCTCGGCCGTTGACAGCGCCGCATTCCCGCTTTTCATCTGCTCACCCTCTTACGCAACCTGTCGTCTGCAACGCCTTTCCTCAGGTCGGATTCCCTCGCCGGCCGTCAAGTATCATGTGTGTGTGTACCTGTGTGTGTCTTTGCTCAGTATCATGTATGTGTACCTGTGTGTGTCTTTGCTCAGTATGTGTGTGTACCTGTGTGCGTCTTTGCTATGTATAGTGTGTGTACCTGTGTGTGTCTTTGCTCAGTATAATGTGTGTGTACCTGTGTGCGTCTTTGCTATGTATAGTGTGTGTACCTGTGTGTGTCTTTGCTCAGTATAATGTGTGTGTACCTGCAGTGTTTCCCATACATAAAGGAATTTGTGGCGGGCCGCCACAATAATATTTTGACACAATAAGATGTTGACAAAAAAAAAACTTTTTTTTTTTTTTTTACAGTGCACCTGAACGCAACATGCAAGATATCCGCTGAATAAGTGTCCAATAAATGTTCATGTCATTCTGGCCAATACTTCTGTTATAGCATTTCAGTCTGGAATATGGAATATCTTTCAATAATCTATGATTTAGCTGCTAAATTGTCAAATACCGCCCTCTGCTCGCTACCCAGGCACTTATGTATGTACTTAACCCAACTAACTTAACCTAACTAACTATCCGGTGTGCACAACACTGTCAGCCTAAACTCCGGCTGACACCCCAAAAACCTACAATCCGCTACAGAAAAATGTATATTGTTTGTTTATTAACTGGCCCCTCGCCTTCTATCATTTCACGAAAGTGGCAAAGCAAGTTGAGTATCCCTGACCTATAGGGAGAAATTTTGTTTGTCATTGTAAACCCACAGCACAGTAATCATGACATGTTCTTCATAGATCTAGCCTTTTAATTTTGCTCTTAAGCTTTCTCAAAGTACACCAAATTCATGCATTTTACTTTAAAATGTTTAAAAAAATCTTGCGGGGGGGCATGCCCCCGCACCCCCCTAGGGGGTCTGCGGCCCCCCACCACTAATTCTCTAAATCCTGTGGGAAACACTGACCTGTGTGTGTCTTTGCTCAGTATGTGTGTGTACCTGTGTGTGTCTTTGCTCAGTATATACAGTACTGTATGTGTGTGTATCTGTGTATGTCTTTGCTGCATCTTCAAATTGCTGGCGCAGACAGCATTAAGTGCCGTAGCCTTCCCCAGATAACAGCAGAGACAAGATGGCCTGTTTATCTGTCTATCCCTTATGATATTGTGAGCAATAGAGTGCCAAAGTCACGCCCTCTTCCGGGATGGGCATATGAACCAAAGGATTTCATCCGCCATTTATTTTTCCATAGACATTGTGATTCAGCTATATTTAAAATCAGAAGAGAAAATCACTGAGAAAGAATATATAGCAGATTGTTTGTTTTTTGACATTCTTTTTATGTACGTTTTGTCCGAGTGAAATGTCCTAAGGTCTCTCCTGATTCTAAATACAGTATAGCTGAATCGCTTGGTTTGACGAAGTAAAACTATTTTACAAGCATTTTACGAAGTGTCTATGGGATAATAAATGGCGGATGAAATCCCTTGGTTCGTATGCCTAGCCCGGAAGAGGGCGTGACTTTGGCACTCTATACGAAGAATCTCCCTTGACTCAGTGAATATGGCAACTGAAGCTCGGATGAATCATCGCAGACACCGGAGCCACAGGGCATCTGGTAACACAAATCAAAAATAACGCTGAGCTAAAAGATGTCATTAAGGTTCTGTGTTGATGACTGACACAGCCGCATGAGACGCCAAGATCTAAAGGGCTCGTGCTCAGGTTTGCCAGCTTCCATTTAATCTGGAAGGGATACTTTTCAAGGCAGCAGCTCGTCTCCAAGAAGTTATGGCGGTTTCTTTGTCCGCCTTCTTTGTGTGACTGTCACTTGAGGTCAAGGTCTATTAGCTGCATTGTTACCTCCTCCTCCTCCTCGCCGTTTACACAGCACTTAAGTAAATTAGAGCCTACAGTGAACTGCACTCGGATGCCTTTGTCTCATCCGTCCGGCCCCAAGTTGTTAAATTGTCCAAGTTCAAGGCGGGCTGCTCTGTATGAGGTGTGGTGAGCTTCCTACATGCAACACATGGGTCATGGTTTATTTCACAGGGTCATGTCTCTGCTCTGTATGAGGTGTGATGAGCTTCCTACATGCAACACATGGGTCATGGTTTATTTCACAGGGTCATGTCTCTGCTCTGTATAAGGTGTGATGAGCGTCCTACATGCAACACATGGGTCATGGTTTATTTCACAGGGTCATGTCTCTGCTCTGTATGAGGTGTGATGAGCGTCCTACATGCAACACATGGGTCATGGTTTATTTCACAGGGTCATGTCTCTGCTCTGTATAAGGTGTGATGAGCGTCCTACATGCAACACATGGGTCATGGTTTATTTCACAGGGTCATGTCTCTGCTCTGTATGAGGTGTGATGAGCGTCCTACATGCAACACATGGGTCATGGTTTATTTCACAGGGTCATGTCTCTGCTCTGTATAAGGTGTGATTAGCTTCCTACATGCAACACATGGGTCATGGTTTATTTCACAGGGTCATGTCTCTGCTCTGTATAAGGTGTGATGAGCGTCCTACATGCAACACATGGGTCATGGTTTATTTCACAGGGTCATGTCTCTGCTCTGTATGAGGTGTGATGAGCGTCCTACATGCAACACATGGGTCATGGTTTATTTCACAGGGTCATGTCTCTGCTCTGTATGAGGTGTGATTAGCTTCCTACATGCAACACATTTTATTTCACAGGGTCATGTCTCTGCTCTGTATGAGGTGTGGTGAGCTTCCTACATGCAACACATGGGTCATGGTTTATTTCACAGGGTCATGTCTCTGCTCTGTATGAGGTGTGGTGAGCTTCCTACATGCAACACATGGGTCATGGTTTATTTCACAGGGTCATGTCTCTGCTCTGTATGAGGTGTGATTAGCTTCCTACATGCAGCACATGGGTCATGGTTTATTTCACAGGGTCATGTCTCTGCTCTGTATGAGGTGTGATTAGCTTCCTACATGCAGCACATGGGTCATGGTTTATTTCACAGGGTCATGTCTCTGCTCTGTATGAGGTGTGATTAGCTTCCTACATGCAACACATGGGTCATGGTTTATTTCACAGGGTCATGTCTCTGCTCTGTATGAGGTGTGATTAGCTTCCTACATGCAACACATGGGTCATGGTTTATTTCACAGGGTCATGTCTCTGCTCTGTATGAGGTGTGATTAGCTTCCTACATGCAGCACATGGGTCATTGTTTATTTCACAGGGTCATGTGCTCTGTATAAGGTGTGAGGAGCTTCCTACATGCAGCACATGGGTCATGGTTTATTTCACAGGGTCATGTGCTCTGCATGAGGTGTGGTGAGCTTCCTACATGCAGCACATGGGTCATGGTTAATGTTTCTGCTGCAGCTAGGCTTGTGTTGGCTTTTTGTTCGAGTCGACATCCTGTAGCCTGCAATTTCAGTCGGTGGTTCATCCGTTACCAGTGATGAATGAAGGTGACCTACACAGTTAACCTGAGCCTTGCCGGGCCAACAGTGGGATAAAAGAATGCGAGGGGGGAGGCACGCGGTTGACCATTGGTGTTGTCATTGTTGCTCTGTCCCTCCCTGGACGCATACAAATACCTCGGCACCACAATTGACCACAAACTCACCTTCAAACCTCTCACCTTCAAACCTAACGGGCTAACGGTGAAATATTCTCCAAATGTCAGCAATGCCTCTTCTTTCTGAGGAAGCCCTGTAAACTCCAGGGGCCTAAGACTGCATAGACTTCATACTGAAAGATGGTCTCATGTATATAAGACTGCATAGACTTCATACTGAAAGATGACCTCATGTATATAAGACTGCATAGACTATTCATACTGAAAGATGGCCTCATGTATATAAGACTGCATAGACTATTCATACTGAAAGATGGCCTCATGTATATAAGACTGCATAGACTATAGGGCTGTCACTTTTCATTCGAAATTCGAATGCAACTTTGAATGTGGGGGAGGGGGTTCGTTTTCGAAATGTAATTTGAATGTTCGAATTTATTTATTTATTTATTTATTTATTTATTTATTTTTATTTATTTATTTTTATTTTTTTATGAACCAAAATTAACCAACTGCTGCTTGCTGGTAATGTTAATCCCATGTCAGAAAAAGTCTCCAGATTTGTCGCGTTAGTCTCTTCTGAGAAAGATTGTCTCCAGGGTCTGAAAAGTTGTCTCGAGTTGGATGCAGCCAAGTTTGTGAGGCAGTGTTGTGACTGTGAGCGTCCAAGCTAACACGTCGGGCTGATGCCCGGTGGCCTGCAGTGGGTTGCACCAGCTGTGCGTAAGTTGAAACGTAAGCTAGTTTGAACGTAAAGTCTCACTAAGTCCGAGTTTACGCACTACTAAAAATATTTGGGTTGCACCAAGTGAAATAGTTACAACGTAGGCATAAGTTAGAACTTAAAATTTACACCTACGTCTTACTAGGTGTAAAGTCCTCCGTAAAATAGCAGTTGGCACGGATTGCAACTTGGCACCGTGGCGCATCGTTGTTTTGCGTCCGCAACGCGCTCTCCGTGAAAAATTACACCCTTTGATATTTATGACTCACGCTTTTGTTTCCCACAAGCTGCAGCACTGCATACAAATTAAAATAACCGCAACAATTTAGTGAGGCAGGATGGTGGTATAGCCTACAATACTGATGAAGAGCTCACAGATAAACGTTAACAGTAATATGAACCTAAACGAACGTTACTCAATAACGTTCTCATTTGATTAGTGTTGATGAAATATGAAAGCACTAATTTGCGGTGGGCAACATGTCCTGTTTTCACTCCACTTAAACAACCGTAAATAAACACCGTTTCCACCGTGCTTTTCACTGATTGGTCACAGATACTGTACACGTCATTGTCTGCGACACTATTTTGGTTAGTATGGACTTTAGGGTCTACTAGCTAAGATGTACCTTACGTCTCCGTGGTGTAACCAAACAAAGACACAACCTAGTGTCAAACTAACTAGTTTGAACGTAGCAGTTAGTGTGGACTTTACACCCTAACTTAAGACAGAACTTACGTTCAGCTGGTGCAACAGGCTGCTGGACTGAGATTTTTTTTTTTTTTTTTTTTTTTTTTTTTAATTAACCAAAAAACTTCGAATATATTAGAACGAATTTCGGGGCAATTAAAGTTCGTTCGAATTTTATTTTGGGAAAAAGTGACAGCCCTAATAGACTATTGATACTGAAAGATGGCCTCATGTATATAAGACTGCATAGACTTCATACTGAAAGATGGCCTCATGTATATAAGACTGCATAGACTTCATACTGAAAGATGGTCTCATGTATATAAGACTGCATAGACTTCATACTGAAAGATGGCCTCATGTATATAAGACTGCATAGACTTCATACTGAAAGATGGCCTCATGTATATAAGACTGCATAGACTTCATACTGAAAGATGGTCTCATGTATATAAGACTGCATAGACTATTCATACTGAAAGATGGCCTCATGTATATAAGACTGCATAGACTATTCATACTGAAAGATGGCCTCATGTATATAAGACTGCATAGACTTCATACTGAAAGATGGTCTCATGTATATAAGACTGCATAGACTTCATACTGAAAGATGGCCTCATGTATATAAGACTGCATAGACTTCATACTGAAAGATGGTCTCATGTATATAAGACTGCATAGACTTCATACTGAAAGATGGTCTCATGTATATAAGACTGCATAGACTTCATATTGAAAGATGGTCTCATGTATATAAGACTGCATAGACTTCATACTGAAAGATGGTCTCATGTATATAAGACTGCATAGACTATTCATACTGAAAGATGGTCTCATGTATATAAGACTGCATAGACTTCATACTGAAAGATGGTCTCATGTATATAAGACTGCATAGACTTCATACTGAAAGATGGCCTCGTGTATATAAGACTGCATAGACTATCCATACTGAAAGATGGTCTCATGTATATAAGACTGCATAGACTTCATACTGAAAGATGGCCTCATGTATATAAGACTGCATAGACTATCCATACTGAAAGATGGCCTCATGTATATAAGACTGCATAGACTATTCATACTGAAAGATGGCCTCATGTATATAAGACTGCATAGACTATTCATACTGAAAGATGGCCTCAAGTATATAAGACTGCATAGACTATTCATACTGAAAGATGGCCTCATGTATATAAGACTGCATAGACTATTCATACTGAAAGATGGCCTCATGTATATAAGACTGCATAGACTATTCATACTGAAAGATGGCCTCATGTATATAAGACTGCATAGACTATTCATACTGAAAGATGGCCTCATGTATATAAGACTGCATAGACTATAAGACTGCATAGACTTCATACTGAAAGATGGCCTCATGTATATAAGACTGCATAGACTTCATACTGAAAGATGGTCTCATGTATATAAGACTGCATAGACTTCATACTGAAAGATGGCCTCATGTATATAAGACTGCATAGACTATAAGACTGCATAGACTTCATACTGAAAGATGGCCTCATGTATATAAGACTGCATAGACTATTCATACTGAAAGATGGCCTCATGTATATAAGACTGCATAGACTATAAGACTGCATAGACTTCATACTGAAAGATGGCCTCATGTATATAAGACTGCATAGACTATTCATACTGAAAGATGGCCTCATGTATATAAGACTGCATAGACTTCATACTGAAAGATGGTCTCATGTATATAAGACTGCATAGACTTCATACTGAAAGATGGTCTCATGTATATAAGACTGCATAGACTATTCATACTGAAAGATGGCCTCATGTATATAAGACTGCATAGACTTCATACTGAAAGATGGTCTCATGTATATAAGACTGCATAGACTATTTATACTGAAAGATGGCCTCATGTATATAAGACTGCATAGACTTCATACTGAAAGATGGCCTCATGTATATAAGACTGCATAGACTATAAGACTGCATAGACTATTCATACTGAAAGATGGTCTCATGTATATAAGACTGCATAGACTTCATACTGAAAGATGGCCTCATGTATATAAGACTGCATAGACTATTCATACTGAATCTGAGTCTCCTCCCACAATTAACACTTTGAGTGCCACGGCCCTTGGGCAAAAGGTGCTGTACTGTGCCACATAGGCCGCAATGCATTTTAAAACAGTCATATAATTTCTTTAATAATTACTATGTAAACACTGAACACGCACAAATAACGATGAGACTCTCTTCTATCACCTGCAAAAAAAAGTTTATTGATCCCATTTTCCGTTCTTTAGTTATGAGCCGGAGAAGATAGCTTGATTAGACCAAAAACAGCCCTTTTTTTCTACGAGCTGAGATAATGACCCTTTTGTGAAAGGAAGCATTTCAAGCACATCATTGACTCATTGCTAATATTTTCTGATGTAATGCTGCAGCTGCCTCGGTCTGTTGTATGCTGTAGTGTCCTGCGTGCCCCACCTCCCCACCTCCCCCCCTCCTCCTCCCCCCCCCCCCCCCCCCGTTGTGGGAGGAGTATCTCTCTGCTCTGCTCTGCTGTGAGTGCGTTTGCTCTGCGTGTGCTGAGTCCGCTAGTCCAGCTTTTTTACACCCGCGTGTATGTCACCATGCTTCCAGTTGAGAACTCCACGGCTGATCATGCGAATGGACTGTTGCAGCGGACACGAGGTGCTCAATTGTGACAGCAGATTGGCTGCTGCAGGGGCACAGCTACGTTATGCTTCAATGAAGCAGCTGCATACGGACGGATGCGATGCGATTTCCTCTTCCCAAACGACTTCTTCTGTGTGTTTTACTCTATGCTCTATGGTTTTACTCCACTTTCTCTCATCTGGAGTGCGCTGTCGCCACCTAAGGGTTCTGTAAAATAGGTTAGACACATTCAATAGCTATCATATTGTAAGAGGCGATGTAAGAGGCATAGATCGACACCCCCCCGTCAAAAAAACAATTTCGAGTTACTGACGCCATTTGGCGTCGCTGGCAGCCTACGGTAAATTTCTAATGACGCCATATGGCGTCGCTGGCACTCAATGTGTTAACTATGCAAATGACTATAAACACGCCTTTCTTGTCAATTAGTCATAGCACTACCCACTAGGGATGGGCATTTCTAGCAAAAACACTATTCGAAATTCGCTGGCCAAATTCGAATTTAATTCGAAATTCGAAAATTAAAAAAAAAATGTAAAAAAAAAAAAAAAAAAAATTTTTTTTTTTTTTTTTACATTTTACATTTTTTTTACATTGACATTTTCGAAAATAAAAAACAGTTTTGACAATCATGAGTGGTTGTGGTTCATTAAATATTTAGTAGGCTCAGGTCTGAGTGCCAAAGGGGTGCCAAAGTCACCCCCTCTCCCTCTTCATGGGATTTCATCCGCCATTCATTTTTCCATAAACCTTGCTTAAAATGCTTATAGCGATTTGACTATACCGGTACTTAGAATCAGGGGAGACAATGCAACATTTCACTCAAAAAAAAAAAAAAAAAAAAATTCGAATTTCGAATTTCAATAATAAAAGTCGACCTTGATAATAACAACGATTATTCGAAAATTCGAAATTCGATGCCCATCCCTACTACCCACAGCAGCCAGCAGATGACACATACACACAAATTAGTGATAGCACTACAGTACCCACAGCAGCCAGCAGGTGACACAGAGACAGACAGGCAGTTAGTGGTAGCACTACCCACAGCAGCCACCAGGTGACACACACATACTGCAGGGCGCACACACACACACACACAGACCAATTAGTGATAGCACTACCTACAACAGCAAGCAGGTGTGACACACACACAGTGATTGCATGCGCCAACGGGTATCAGCAATTAGTGATAGCACTACCCACGGCATCCAGTAGGTGGCAAACACGCACACTCACACAGTGATTGCATGCTCCAACGCGGGTATCAGCACTAGTACTACTAGTACACAAATTATCAAACTATTATGGTGTTTTTATGGTAATTATGGTTTTTCATAGCCTACTTATAGCACACTAAATTGGAGTGGAAATGTTATTTTGAAACATTTGGAGTTTCAGCACTTTGTAGTTTGGCATCGCCAACTAACAGACCCAGACAAGAGTTTGCGGCACAGCCCACACATTTGCACGTCTGAAAGTTCATTTTTACCAGGGTAGGCACCCTTTTAGTACATGTGCACCGTTTGAAGGCCCAGGTGCACCGATCACTTCTACTAGCTTTCTAGATGCTTCATCACCTTCAACAAAACAGCCTGGTTTGGTGCTTTGCGTCTCATCAGATCGGCTGCTCTGTGCTGCAGAGAGCCGGCGGTCAACCCAGGCCAGCATTACCTCAGGAAAGAGATGTTGCTATGAAAACACCAGCCGTCTCTGCTCCCTGCCTCCAGTACAAACAGTCCCGGGGCTCCCAGAGGGAAGTGGGATGGCTGTGGGGAGTAGAGCAGGGCTGGGACGACCAGAGAACATGGGACAGTGGTGAGGTTTAGACCGGGGGCCATTTTGGGTCAGGGGGGTAGCAACAGACTCCCTCAACATCCACTAAGAAACAGTGGCATTCTTGTACATTCACAGCAGTCAGCACGAACCACACACAACTTGTTTGATGAGTCGCCCTATTCTAAGAAAGTGTGGGCGGGGCCAGAGGCTCCGGTTGCATCTATGTAGCGGTCCGCAGCTACAAAGTTTTGAATAGGCAAATAACGTATTATTCACTGCTTTGGTCTTGCCTTTTATAATATTACATTGTTTAATTTGAACATAGGTGGCTAGCAAGGGTTAGGCAGCAATAATCAAACATGATCGAATAAAAACGCAAAACTATTTCAGCGCTTACCATCGACCACAATGGTGGTTACAACCCTTCTCCGTGCATCGCTTTTGAGAGGTATATCCCTGTAGTCCTTCAAATAAAACCCATAGAGAAGTACAATCAACTTTAAATTCAACTCAATTTTGCACTTGCAACTTTCGTTCCACCTGGCAGTATAATCTGTGCGCTACCTCAGTTTGTTTAACATTATGTTTCTCATAGACACATATATGATGCTTAAATGTGTCTTGTATCCCTGCATTCACGTGCCTCATACGTATATCGGAGATACAAATTGCCATGCAGACATCTGACATGAACGGTATTTCAAGTCGGATATGAAATGAAAAAACACAAGCACTATTACCTTTGTTTCAATAAACCAAACACACAGACATCCCTCTACTACAGTAGTATGTAACTCAAATGCATCAAAACACAGACATAGAGACCTTAAAGGCCCCTCCAGTCAGTTTTCCAGCCTGTATAACCGTTGCTGATCTATAATTTCATCAGATGACATACAAATACATCTGATTGGCGCCAAATATCGTATATTGATGAGAACCAAAGGCTTATATCTTGTTCCACTGTAACATCATGGGTGTAGTACTGTTGTTAAAAAGGGAGAAGAGCCTCGCTCCTGTCTTCATCTCTTCAACATACAATCGTTCTTGTGACGTGACAAACTGGTTAACAGTTATTATGGGCGGCACTTTGAGGCTGGCGAACACTTCGCTAATGAACAAAGCTAACAGCTAGCTAACACCAGGCTAGCTATTTATATCAGACACTATTACTTATTATATCAGTCATGACTCATGACATGACTTAGATGTCCATTGTGTCTGACATCATCAAATGTTTTTAGCAACAGCTTATTATTATTTTTTATTTTTACTTTGAGCACAAAATGAGGTTATCTGTCAAAAAGAGAATACTGCGAACAGTGTGGCTAATCAACAGGCCAGAGCAGGACTCAGCAACGTAAAAATGACCAAATAACACTGGAGGGGGGCTTTAAAGACACGGTCCTCCAAACAGTGTTTCTATATCAGTGTGAATCTCCCTATGAAATCCATCAGCCATGCAGGATGAGAGATATCGACCCTCCAATCAGAACAGAGATGGCTGCCTGGATTATGTCCCTAATGAGATGTGAGGTAGATAGTCGGCAAGAGAAACAGAGAGGGGGAGGAGATAGAAGGTTGCGCTAATGTGTTTTGTCACTTCCCCGATCATCTCTCTGACTTCCTGGGGTGCGACGGATAACCGGTCCAGTGCCCAGTGTGCTAACCAGTGATTGGCCCGCAGCGAGCTTATTTACCTAATAAGGCTTGTCTGATTGGCCCACGGGAGACAATGGCATATGTAAACAGCCCCGAGGCTCTGGACAGCCGACCAACACAGCAGTCCCTTTGTTACTTAGTTAGCTACACTAACTGCTGGCAGTTAACACACGCATGACGACACATGCACACACACTGGCTGCAGTTGGGGTTTGACTGAAGGCCAATATCAATACCTACAAATATTCTTTGATTGAAGCTGTTGATAGCGGATGATTTATTGCCGACATTAACATGTTTAAATTTGATCATTTTCATGCCAAAGAATTTCAAGAAATTTAAAGTATTCAGCCCAAGGGACACAAAAACTCCCCATTAACACCCCAGCCTATTACTATTGTTAATAGTCAACATATTATTTATAGTCATCATAATAATAAAGCATATTCATGCATGCTGAAATATAAAATAAATATGTAATCAAACGGCTTCATATCCTTACATCTAAGGTTGATAACACTCAAGATTTTTTTTAAATAAAAGACCAACATCGGCCCAATATATGAGCAAACTGATCAAACCGTATCAAGATCCACTTTTTGATATGTGTATGTAGTTTTTAGAAGAAAGAAACTAGGGGGAGGTGGGGGCCACTCAAATGAGAATGGATAAACTAACTTGACAAAACGAAAGCATGCTCAGACAGACATCAACATCTGCCCTAAGACAGATCTGCTTTTTAGCCCGTTTGTTAATTTAGGTGACTAATGCCTGACTTGGCGCAGATAAAACCACAGTGGCAGTCAACCCGCACTCTTCAAACACACCTTTTACAGATGCTGCCAAGATCCTGTCTCCAAACACAGCTCAGCTAATGCTGTAGCCCAATGAACAAAACACAAACATCTGTCTAGTCTCCCTCTGTGTGGAGTGGTGACACGGCGAGTGGCTGCCAGTCAGCTATCAGTCGGCTCGTTGCTCAGGTGATTTGGCTGAATGTTGGCTGTGAAGAAGAGCGGCGGTAGCCGCGACGTATGAGGTTGCGTAAAAAAAAAATAACAACCTCAGTGACAGTTTGTGGACGTGGGCCCATGCAAATGCGCTGCCGTCACGGAGGTTTTGACAGGCGAAGTTTCAGTTTGGCCCCCGGGGGGGGGGGGGGGGGGGGGGTGGGGTAGGGGGGCTCTGAGAGATGGCTGTCCTTTAGACGCGGGCGTCTTGTAAAAAGACGCTCGGCAGGTGGGGCAGCCAGGGCAGGGGGTTCGATGGGGACAACTTGTTGACATCAGATGAATACGATCAGATTTCCAAAGAGGAAGCGGAGTTGCTGCCATGCCCGTTTTACCAGTAGTTGTTGTTGTACAGAAGCTCAAGAAATATAGTGTCAGTACCAGTGCAATATACTGTATATAAGCGTAGGAGTTCAACCAAGAGTGGAGGTGACTAATTTCAGTGGATTTTTGGCATTCTTGCTTGAGTAGGGAATCACGGACATTCTGACAGACATATTTGACAATCTACATGAGTAATATACTTTCTTTCCACGGTCCTGGCTCGAGCATATTTCACCTCTGCAAAAGCGTCCGTCCTCCCTGAATCAGCAGCATTCCCCCCTCCACCTCTGTTTAACCCAGATCCTTCGTGCCATGCCTCAACACTCCCTTCCCGGCCCCACTCAAGTCGTCCTTCACTCCCACTGACACGTTCTGTCACAGAGCGAACAGGTGCTCGCCAGGTGAACCTGTGAACTTTTAGCCTGCTAAAACCATCCTGATCACGGGACCCCACATTCTGGCTGCGTTCTGATCGGCAAGTAGTTCCCAACAAAGTGGACTGCACAGGGTATTGTGTGTCAGATTCCAAAACCGTAGGGAGGCAAAATGTTCGGTTCAAAGGGAACTGTGTAGTGTGTAGGGAAGAACTGAACAACGGTACTTCACTTTGGCGGAAGTTGACACGCAAGATTTCCCATCAGGCATTGCGCCTCGCTGCCGAGAAACGTTAATGTTGTTATTAGCTGTTAGCTTAAACAGCTAACGGCTATTAGCATCCATGGTTTTGCAACATGAAGCCGCTTGAAGCCTTGAAGCTCGAACGCACGTTAAGTATTTATTTTCCATAATAGTCACCACAGGGCGACGCACAGAGGAAATCAACTCCGACATTAGTGACGTTGCAGGGGGTTCCGAATAGAGGAACTTTGTCGAGGGAAGTTCCCTTAACCGACATTCCCTGAGCACGGAGCAGGGAATAGGGAATACAGTTTGAAGTTCCCTGTGGAACGGAACGCAGCCTCTGTTTCACGCCATGGATCAGTCTGCCCACTGCGATTTCAGTGGGCGGGGCCTGGACAGAAAATCCTTTAGCCAATCAGGAAGAACAGAAGAACGGTGAAAATGTATTTTCCGCCAAGAAACTCCGCTGGTACATACTCTTGTTCTTGTTTGTTATTAAGTCTATTTCGGCAGTAACTGCACTTATACATTCAGGCGGTGTCTCGTCATAGACACGTGGTCAATGGGTCAGCGTGGGGGAAATCCTCCCGTTTTCCCCCATGGCCACATACACACACACGTTAACAGAAGTAACGTGAACGACTGTATCTATGGCTGTGTTTAATCTACTAACACTAATGTTCCCTTCTCGTTGCTTCAGGAGACACCATTTCTGTTTTGCCAGCAGCATCCTTGATTGGCCGGTTACATTATAAACAACGGCGCAGTCCCTGATTGGCCGGTTACATTGTAAACTACGGCGCAGTCCCTGATTGGCCGGTCACATCGAGTCCAGACTGATACGTATGTGTAGCGAAACAGAATGTGAGTTCACGTGATCAGGATGGTCTTCCCAGGCTAGTGAACTTGAACACTTCCTGTATGTCCCATGGAGCAATTCCTGCATCTACGCCGGGTGCAAAGCCAGTGTTTTCCAAGCCTTGGTGAATAAATCATGCAGAAATCAATGAATTCAAACCCAGTGTTTTCCAAGCCTTGGTAAATAAATCATGCAGAAATCAATTAATTGAAACCCAGTGTTTTCCAAGCCTTGGTGAATAAATCATGCAGAAATCAATGAATTCAAACCCAGTGTTTTCAAAGCCTTGGTGAATAAATTATGCAGAAATCAATAAATTCAAACCCAGTGTTTCCCAAGCCTTGGTGAATAAATCATGCAGAAATCAATTAATTGAAACCCAGTGTTTCCCAAGCCTTGGTGAATAAATCATGCAGAAATCAATTAATTGAAACCCAGTGTTTTCCAAGCCTTGGTGAATAAATCATGCAGAAATCAATGAATTCAAACCCAGTGTTTTCCAAGCCTTGGTAAATAAATCATGCAGAAATCAATTAATTGAAACCCAGTGTTTCCCAAGCCTTGGTGAATAAATCATGCAGAAATCAATTAATTGAAACCCAGTGTTTTCCAAGCCTTGGTGAATAAATCATGCAGAAATCAATGAATTCAAACCCAGTGTTTTCAAAGCCTTGGTGAATAAATTATGCAGAAATCAATAAATTCAAACCCAGTGTTTTCAAAGCCTTGGTGAATAAATCATGCAGAAATCAATTAATTGAAACCCAGTGTTTCCCAAGCCTTGGTGAATAAATCATGCAGAAATCAATGAATTCAAAGCCAGTGTTTCCCAAGCCATGGTGAATAAATCATGCAGAAATCAATTAATTCAAAGCCAGTGTTTCCCAAGCCATGGTGAATAAATCATGCAGAAATCAATGAATTCTGAGCAACAGGAGGATGGCACTGCGGGAATGTATTCATAATATATACATAATGCAGTTGTGCAGACACACACACACACTCACACAAACACCCAGAGCATTTTGCCTCATGTGTTGACGACTCTCTCAACACGGCAGGCAGGCAGACTCCTGAGCCTGTTGAGTGTGAGTGTGTGTGTGTGTGTGTGTGTGTGTGTGTGTGTGTGTGTGTGTGTGTGTGTGTGTGTGTGTGTGTGTGTGTGTGTGTGTGTGTGTGTGGGAGGGATGAGGGTTTAGGCACGTTTGTCTGCTAGGCCGTCCAAGAAGCCCCAGGGCACCTCACTAAAAGAGATAATTATCTTTTATCTGCTGTGTTGTGACGGGAGATTAAGGTTCAAATTTACGATTGTTAAGGAGACAATGCAGTGCGAGGAGGCTGCTCTTTTGAAAGTGGCGAGCGGGTCTCAAACAAGTGAGAGAACTCCCACAATGTCGCCACGGCTCTCATCCCTCATGTTTTAGGCTCCAGGTCTTTTTTAAACAAAGCGGAGGGATAAGAATATTAGCAGCCGTTCCCTTTACGAAAGAGGACCGGAGTAAATCCTCTGACAAATTTGAGGATACGATACGAAGATCACAGCACAACTAAAGGGTGTGTCATATATCCTAATAGGAATATTGCAGTGATATCACAGGAGAGGAAAGATTCCCAGAGTATAATACGTTCACTGTAAACTCACTATTGAGTACCACAGACCATTAGAGCCTATTGGCGTATTATAGGGATATTATAGTGTGATACCATAGGAGGTAGAAGTAGCATAGCATACATTATTAGGAATAGACATTATAAGACATTATGGGAAGGTTACAGTGACATTATAGTGGCTATAATATTCCTATAGTGACTTGACTTCATCATATTCTTCTATGTTACTATTTACTTCAAATTACATTTACCTCACATAACTATAGGAAAATATTGTGTCTGTGGTATTGAATAGCAATGTTATAGTGACTTATAGTAAGGCCTTTCTCTATAGTACTTTTGATCTCCTATTAGTGTAAGTATGACATATACAGTAGAACACTAAGTTCATATAAGATTAGGCTACTATACGCCTATTTCACGTCCCACCCTAATCAGCCATTTTGAAATCTAAAGTCTAATTCTAGTCTAAATTGATGATGACAAGCAAATGTTACTTAAAAACTGATCAAATGAGGTATGGCAGGAATATTATTTGAAAATATAAGGTTTGTTTGACATCACCATTCAGTTCAATGAGATGAACACTGATTTTGCATACGTGAAACATATGATATTGATATTGAGAAGAATCCTTATGATTATCATATTGATTTCAACCCCATCGTCCAGGCCTATATATAGCCCTCCCTGGACAAAAATGCACGAGCCGCTACTGCTATTGAGTACCATACACATTAATAACTGTCCATAGGATTGAGTACCACAGACAGTACCATAGGAATACTAGAAGGATATAAGGATATCGTGATACCATAGGATAGAAAGTACTAGAAAAATATACCAACCCATTCTCATCTCAACTTGTCTTATGTTGACCTTGTCAAATCCCTTGGCTTTGCTATAACAACGTCTGTGTAGGACTCACCAGGTGTTCTAGACTCCATCCATGGTAAGGACTCTCGCAGCAGCTCTCTCTCCTGGACAGTCTGGCTTACATGTTCTGCAAAATAAGGCTTTCTGGTTTGATCCTTGTCTTTGCTTGAGCTCTTTGGTGATAATATTAATTAACCAAAAAAAAGTTCTAGATCAATTTCGAGGGCAAATGGGGAAACAAAAAGAAAAAAATGCATAGGCTTTGATGTCACCTGCTAGATAAGGGTCCCAACCATAACGCGCCTATAACAAGTTATTTCAGTGGTATCTCAATAAACTCCAGAAAACACGTCACTATAACGTCTGTAATGTTACATTTACTTTACAACCACAATTTAAATAGAAGAATGCGGTAGCCTAGGGAGTAGCCATGTAGCCTCAACGCGAGACAGCCTCCTCGCCTTGAGGCTAGTTAGCCTGGTAAACCAGCCGGTCACGTGAACTCACACATGAAGAACTAAATGAAATGTGTGTTCACGTGACCGGCTGGTTTACCAGGCTAGCTAGAGGCTAGTAGCCATGCAACGTTAATTGTCATTTAGCATCGCCTACCTGTTTCTGCCTGTGAAACACACCTGATGAAATCGCGTCAAAACGCATATTTTTGTAATTCATTGATTATATCCTCTTATAAAATCAACCTGTTGATTCAGATTGTGTTGCATGTTTCTTGAGCATGCAGTTTGCCAGTAGCTAAACGGCAGACTAGGACCGAGGGCACTTTATGAGTAAACGATAATCTACAGTTTCCATTTCCTATTGGCACTTCACAATAAAGGCTATGCCCCACGTGTGTTTTGTTGTTTTGTCAACTTGAAATTGCTGCAGCAAAACAGCGCCAACAAAAGCATTTTTGGATCATCTTATAACATCAACTTGTTGGTTCAGATTGTATTGTATCTTTCTTTGAGCGGTTTGCCTAGCAAACTTATTGTACTTCCTATAATAACTTCACAATAAAGGTCTTGCTCTGTGGATTTTGTTGTGTTGTTGTTTCTCCCATAGTTGATGTTGATGTAAACATGGAGTTGACATTGTTACTGGGGTAGGCCTATTTGAGGGTGGAAAACAAAACAAGTTTTGTCATATTTCAGCCATCTTAATGGGAGGAAGGAGAGTTTCAGAAAATACTGTGCTGCATAACCTCATGCCACAAAGAAGGCTACAGCTTAATAGAGCATCATCAAATACGTCATACTCTATAGCTCTCTAGAGAAGCTAACCTTTATGTTTCTAGCTGTGTTGCTGCATAATAAACCTTCAAAAGTAGCCCGGGGTCAGAGTTCAAAGGGCAATATTGCAGGACATGTTGTTCATATTGACATAATGTTACTGTCCAGGTCAAGGCCTTTCCAAAAATGTCTGTAATTTTGTCCTACTTCACCTCTGTCCAGCTGCAGCCTCTTTAAGGCATCGTTTCTGAGACAAACACCATTTGAATCATGGGCTAACTATAGTCCAAATATAAAAATCCTTAGTTATTCCATAAGTGACATTCCAGTTAATTCAAAGGACGACCACACATTGCTGCAATGGGAAATGATGCATTATGCAAAATAAAGGTGAGGTGAAACAAATTACATAATTGTACAAACTATCTGTTTACTATAGTGTATGTTGATCAATTTCAATATCAAGTCAAATGCAGTGGCTTACACTGATTTTCTCAATGCGTGTGATAAATCAAGTCAAATGAAAGTTGTGATTTTAATTTGTTCCTATCATATTTGAAAACAATCATGATGGCGCAATGTCAAAGAGCATTTTTAATCATTTGAAGTGAGTGTATTTATTTTTCAACACGTCCCATTCATCACACGCAGTCACGACTAAGTTCCTGCCAGACTTTGACCCAGAGATTCTACCATGCCCCCCCCCCCTCACACACACACACACACACACACACACACACACACACACACGCGTGCGTGGGCTTGACCTCTGCTGCCGGTGATGCCTCGATGAAGACAGACTATTTTCCAAGAGACGATCACACACCCAAATCCATCACCGTCCTCACCTGAAAGACGAGAGGCAGACACAGGAAGAGAGACAGACAGAGACAGACAGACAGACAGAGACAGACAGAGAGAGAGACAGACAGACAGACAGACAGACAGACAGACAGAGAGACAGGGGGAAAGAAGTGATTTGGGATCATGATGACGGAGGAAAGAGGAGAACGGATAATCGAGGCGTTCCTCACCTGAATCGGTCGCCACACATCCAGCCAACGCTTGGCTGACGTCCACCACCCAACACCAGAGAGGAAGGTCAGCCAGGGGCCATGAGGTCCTGCTGTGGGGCAAAGCTCCCTCCAATCCACCCCCCACACACACGCATGCACGCACGCACACAGAGCTATCCACCCCCCACACACACGCACGCACGCACACAGAGCTATCCACCCCCCACACACACGCATGCACGCACGCACACAGAGCTATCCCCATGCTCATTCCACACGCCCCCTTGACCTCGCTATTAAAACACAGGAGCAAATCTCCCGATTGGACACAGAGGCTCAGAAACAAATGATGCCAAATACCTGACTTCTGTATGGCCTTTGGGCTGCAGCAGTTGAATTTGACATGCCAGATGTGCAAATATATTCAATGTTGGAAAAATGTGGTTTGATATTTCTTTAGGTCTGGAAATCTGTGTCGAATTTACGGGGTTGTGATGTTTTGACAATAGCTACCAGTGCAAATAAGTCTATTGTATAAAAGGACAACAATCTGAAATGAGTCTTTATGTTATGACATGGAGTATGGAGTAGTAAAACTGATGTAAGTTATAGGAGGGTAGTTTTGTGTGGGTCTTTATGTTATGACATGGAGTATGGAGTAGTAAAACTGATGTAAGTTATAGGAGGATCGTTTTGTGTGGGTTACTCACCTTTTTATTTACCATTGCTGAGCCTCACATGTGGTGCTGACCTCATGATTTTTGGGAACATAGGCCTACTCTAGCTGGACCTTACGAATCAAACCCTCCATCTGCGCCAACATGATGATGATAGGTGCATTGTCCTTGCTGAGGTGATTAGCGGGCTTTATCCAAGACAAAAGCCTGGCAGATGTATCATGTGGATGTGGAGCACATCGTAAGGAAGGCTGATAGTCTGAGCGTGGAGGAAGCTCCAGCCACTCTGCGCTTAATTCAGTGGTTGAAACAGACATGGTTCCTCTTTGCTTTCCCAGTTTGAAAACACTTGAATCATTTCTCAGCAGCAGGAATACACGGTCAGAATCACTGTTTACATGCGGGATCAAAAGTGGCTTTTATTGGTCTGTCAAACTTTTCTTTGTCATTTTCAGGTCGTGACTTTATGCTCAAACATAGCGGGCCTATTTCCAAGTATACATTACATTTAGGTGTAATAAGCTGTCTAGGGGTCCTGGATAGCGCACCTTTAAGGTATTGACTGAAATAAGCCAGTAGGTACCCAGTAGTATCAAAACTTCTCCAGTCAAACGATACCTGCATTTGATCATTTTTGCACACAGATCTAGAAAAAAATGACTATTCATATGGTTTTGCTCTCAGCCAATCGCCACAAGCGTTCTTCGAGTTAATGTGACATGTGATTGGCCCACTACCGTAGCAGCTACCCATACAGTCTGTGGTTGTGAAGTCAAGCACGGTGTATTTGACGGAGTTGACATTTGGCCCAAAAAATATATATATATATAAAATAAAATAAAATAAATCGAATTAAGTAGTATTAATATTAGTAGTATTGGTATCGCTATCACTTTGAGGATACTTGTATTGGTACTGGTATCGTAATTTTTAAAATGATACCCAGACCTAGGTGTCAGATGTCAAGTGTCAGGAAAGCATTCTTGGTCAATTCCGTTGTATTCTCATAAGCAGTTGAGTATGGCAGCTGAGTCACAGAAGATGCCTGAAGCACTGTTCGTCACTGATGGATCCTGGTCCGTGAGTGAGTGGCAGACAGTGGTGTGTTGACACTGTGTGTATATTTATGTATCAGTGAGGATGAGACAAAAGTCCCTTCAGAGCGCTCAGAGCTTGTGTGGCCTGGCCTCCGTGACCCTGCCTGTGCCATGTGATTCGTTCCTCCTTCGCCACTGTTTATTTCTGCTCTTCCTGTTTGTGCTCTGCCATAAGAGCCGTTGCTGCTGTGAATGCTGGGTAAAAAAAAAAAAAAAAAGTCGGGTGTCGCGGTTCGGGGGTGGATTGGGGGGGGGGGGGGGGGAGTTGTGGGGGGGCAAATGTGTCAAAGATCACTGAAAAAGAAGGCTCTCAACCACAGGCTAACATGTCAACAGAGATTAAACTAGTTTATTATTTTCAAAGAGGAAAAAAATTACGAAACAAAAAGCAGTCATATTTTACACTAGTGATTATTATTAAATTTTTACAACCATTCAGTCTGCATAACATAAAGAAATAATTCTACATCTTTGTTTCTTTCGTATTTTTGGTACTCTGATTTATACATACAAATAACAAATACAGGAACTTTTTTCACAATGCATATAATCTGTGGGCAGGAAGAAAGTCTTTCAGGTAATCCAATCTGGCAGTGTGTGTGTGTGTGTGTGTGTGTGTGTGTGTGTGTGTGTGTGTGTGTGTGTGTGTGTGTGTGTGTGTGTGTGTGTGTGTGTGCGTGTGCGTGTGTGTGTGTGTATGTGTGTGTGTGTGTGTGTGTGTGTGTGTGTGCGTGTGTGCGTGTGTGTGTGTATTTCAACACAAACCAATTGCCCGAGACCTATAGCACATCCAAAAAAAGAGAGGCTTGCAGTCAGAGCCGAAGCCTCTCTGCAAACTTAATGCAACACAATTCCAGCAGGCAAAAACAGAGGCCTGCCCTCTCAGTGTCTCCCTGTCGTCTTCTCACCTCCTCCCTCTCTTTTCCTCCATGTCCTCTCCTCGCTCTCTCCGGCGGCAAGTCTCTCCCGCCTGCCGTGACTCGTACCCTTCTCGTCGTTAGCTGCCCGGGGGCATGTTTCCTTTTTTTTTCTTACTTAATTAAAAAGTCTTCATTAAATGTACTGTATTTCATACAATTTGTACAAATATATTCAAAGTTTGCCTCCCCGCGTCTTCAGCGGAAGAGGTAGGGGATCTGGAGGGTTGGGGGGCGGGGATACCTGTTACACAGGTGCAAAGTGAAGAGAGAGGCTGGCTGGGGAAAAGGGACTGTGTCATAAAAGTCAGCTTTTCGTAATGTCTATTTTTGTAATATTTGCGTCTCTGTGTGTGTGTGTGTGTGTGTGTGTGGTGGGGGGAATGGCTTTTTGTACACAAATGAGGTCCTTATTGTGGGATCAGCGGGGAGGACAGTCTGTGTGTGTGAGTGTGTGTGTGGCTTATTGTGGGATCAGCTGGGAGGACAGTCTGTGTGTGAGTGTGTGGCGGTGGCTCTCGTCTCTCCGGCCAGTCGGAGGGAAACGTCTTGCCGGATGTCAGTGCGCCACAGTCAATTCAGTCTGCGAAGCATTCGTATCGCAGAGGTACACTTTTGATTTTATAAAAATAACCGAGGACAATATAACCTAAAGCCTTTGTCCTTCTCGCTCCGAGGTTCAGCTCCGAGGCGACAGTGGGACAGGGGAGCTTCGGTCGGTTCGTATGTCTCTTTAAGGTATGGAAGCGGGTCAGTGGAGGTACCGAGGGGTGCAGTAGGTAGGTCAGTAGGTTGCGGGGGGGTGGGGGCGAGTGGTCAGGGGACGGCGTGGCGTGGCGTGGGGGGGGGGAGGGTGGTGTCTAGCCCATGGCAGTGACCATACTGGAGGGGTGATGTGGGCCGAAGGCCAGGCCGCCGGAGGGGTGCATGGGTGTGGGCGTGGTCAGCATGTGGCCGGAGTGTGAGAAGGGGGGGAAGGAGGACATGTGGCGGGACAGGGCGGCCGGGCTGAACGAGCTGCTCTTGTCCATCAGGCTCTTGGAGAAGTCGTCCATGCTGTCGTGGGACTTTTTGCTCTTCTTGGACTTGCTGGACATCTTCCTGTTCCGGGTCTGGATGCCCTCCTTCTTCATGGTCAGAGGTCGGTTGATCTGGTCCCGCCAAAGGAAAAGAGACAACAGCAGGTTAGTACTGCGGCATCTGCCCCATCAGGCTCATTTTCTCCATGTGGGAGACAAGGCTGATGGGTACACACAGGCTAAAGGAGATGAGGGCTGCGGATTGCTACTCGATACCTTAAGGCAGTGTTTCCCAAACTGGGTTAGGCGTACTGGAGAGAAAGGGGGGAAATGGAAAAATGTAGGAATAAATCATGAAATTAAATGAAACATTAAAATAAATCTGCTCAGGAGGCACTAATTGCAACTCTTTGACTCCATTTCTTATTTTGTAATGTTTTATTCTTCCAAAGCTGGGTTATCATTCATTCATTGCATCATATGCTATAGTTTTCTCTTGCAGTTTTAAATGTTGTAGTCGGGTGAAGGCGGTACTTGGATTCAGAAATGAGGGAAAGGGGGTACTGAAGGTTTGGGAGCCACTGAATTAAGGTATTGACCAAAACAATGTATCAAAACAACACAGCGCCATGTATCAAAACAACACAGCGCCATGTATCAAAACAACACAGCACCATGTATCAAAACAACACAGCACCATGTATCAAAACAACACAGCACCATGTATCAAAACACAGCACCATGTATCAAAACAACACAGCACCATGTATCAAAACACAGCACCATGTATCAAAACAACACAGCACCATGTATCAAAACACAGCACCATGTATCAAAACAACACAGCACCATGTATCAAAACAACACAGCACCATGTATCAAAACAACACAGCACCATGTATCAAAACAACACAGCACCATGTATCAAAACAACACAGCACCATGTATCAAAACAACACAGCACCATGTATCAAAACAACACAGCACCATGTATCAAAACAACACAGCACCATGTATCAAAACACAGCACCATGTATCAAAACACAGCACCATGTATCAAAACAACACAGCACCATGTATCAAAACACAGCACCATGTATCAAAACACAGCACAATGTATCAAAACACAGCACCATGTATCAAAACAACACAGCACCATGTATCAAAACAACACAGCACCATGTATCAAAACAACACAGCACCATGTATCAAAACAACACAGCACCATGTATCAAAACACAGCACCATGTATCAAAACCACACAGCACCATGTATCAAAACACAGCACCATGTATCAAAACCACACAGCACCATGTATCAAAACACAGCACCATGTATCAAAACCACACAGCACCATGTATCAAAACACAGCACCATGTATCAAAACCACACAGCACCATGTATCAAAACACAGCACCATGTATCAAAACACAGCACCATGTATCAAAACACAGCACCATGTATCAAAACCACACAGCACCATGTATCAAAACACAGCCCCATGTATCAAGACACAGCACCATGTATCAAAACCACACAGCACCATGTATCAAAACACAGCACCATGTATCAAGACACAGCACCATGTATCAAAACCACACAGCACCATGTATTAAAACACAGCACCATGTATCAAAACAACACAGCACCATGTATCAAAACACAGCACCATGTATCAAAACACAGCACCATGTATCAAAACACAGCACCATGTATCAAAACACAGCACCGTGTATCAAAACAACAGAGCACCATGTATCAAAAAAACACAGCACCATGTATCAAAACACAGCACCATGTATCAAAACACAGCACCATGTATCAAAACAACACAGCACCATGTATCAAAACAACAGAGCACCATGTAGCAAAACAACACAGCACCATGTATCAAAACACAGCACCATGTATCAAAACACAGCACCATGTATCAAAACAACAGAGCACCATGTATCAAAACAACACAGCACCATGTATCAGAACGTTTCCAGTCAAAAGATACCTCCATTCTATCCTCTTTGTACACTGATTTTCTATTTTTTTTATTTTTTTTACTATTTGTATGGTTTTGCGCGCAGCCAATCACCACATGCGTTCTTTGATTTACTGCGCTGCGTGATTGGCCAGCAGCTACAGCCCATACAGTCTGTGGTGGTGAAGTGGAGCACGGTGTGTATGTGATGGAATTGACAGTTCAGCATGCCGAGATGCCACCGAAACATTCCAAAGTATGGCTGTAATACGACACAAAATGGTATTGAATGAAGTAGTCTATTGGTATTGTTATCACTTTAAGGGTACTGGACTGGTACTGGTATTAGTACTGGTATCATCCATTTTTAAACGATACCCAGCCCTAGGAGAAAGACAATTATTTAAGTGGAAATTCAGTTGGGAATGCATCTTATTCAACATAAGTAATGGCATTCATTATTCTGGGTCCATTCTCATTAAGCAACACAGCAACAAAGAAATATAAAACCTTAATTGAGGAGTGGCAGCAAGTTATAAAATCAACAATAAAACATGGCACATACTGAGCTTTTTAGTTTTCTAAAGAGCGACTGGGGTTTTGGGGAGACATAATTATATGTAATGGAGTCCCCATTATGGGGCAGAACTGGCTGTCCCATCCTGAAAGAGAGGCTTGGTTGTCCGCATTCGTCTGGATTTAAATTCCCTTCAACTGCACTGGATCTGAGGCTCCGGCCAGGCCAGAGAGAGAGAGAGAGAGAGAGAGAGAAAGAGAGAGGGAGAAGATATGGACTGGATCTGAGGCTCCGGCCAGGCCAGAGAGAGAGAGAGAGAGAGAGAGGGAGAGAGAAAGAAAGAAAGAAAGAGGGAGACGATAGAGAGAATGTGTGCTACAGAGAGACGGGGAGGGGTCTGGCAGCTAATGTGTAGCCAGTCGACCACAGAGACACATGGCCACATGACCGCGTGCCGTCCCGCCCGCCAAGTCCTCCTCTCCACCCTCCATCTCAACCACATGGCCGTCTCCTGGCCAAAATGGCCCCAGCTGCAGCTGCCATCTTCCGGCCTCGGTTTAGCCGGGAAGCAGAGCTGGATGATGGAATTCCAGCTCAAGGCAGGATTATGAGGGGAGGTGGATGAGGCCGACTGCCTCCCTGATCTTTCTGAGCGCTTCTTTTCCCGGGGAAATGGGACCGGGGGATTTTGTCTTCACTCTCGCTCTGTCTGAGACGTTGGCCTTTTTTGCTGACTCTTTAAGCAGAGTGGCCTCGATGATTAGCGGAGGGGCAGAGAGCTGTGCCCCCCCCCCCCCCCCCCCCCCCCCCGCCCCTCCAGTGATGTGGTTTCACTCTCTAAGATGCGGCTCCTACACCGGGGGACCAGTGATGTGGTTTCATTCTCTAAGATGTGGCTCCTATACCGGGGGGACTTTCTCTGGCTTGTCTGCCTTCCTTCTAGCACCGAGGCAATGCTAACGTTACGCCCACCTAAAGCCAGTCAGGCCTGTGCTCTTTGATGCTGAGATGTCTCAGCATCTCACAGAGGACCCCGGCACATCAAACAAAAGCCGAGCCCATGTGTTTGAGTCAATGACCACCGCAGAATGCAACGGCACATCCTCCCTCGCCGTACTCGCAGCTAACCACCTGAAACCTCGACCGTACAGAGGTGTCAAAGCTGACCGCACTGCACCTCACTCACTCACTCCTAGAAAGTCAGAGAGGAGGGAGAGACACTTTAGTATACAAAGACTGGCTGTGCTTTGGGTGTCAACAAGGCTTCGTGTTTGTGGCAACTTTTCTGTTTTCACAGGCTTCTTATCTGAGCCCGGCGGTTACGGGACACAACAGATTGCTACCATCAGGTGTTTCGCCCGACCGCCACCGACAAACAACATGCGCGAGCAAAGGGGGACTCCGCTAAAGTCTCCGTGAAGAATGACTCAAAAGGGAGCAAAACAGAAGTCTGGATTTACCAAAATAAACAAATTTCACAATTACGGCGAGGTTGGAGTCGGTTCAAATTCTAATATGTGACTTTGAAATATTATTCTTCTCTTCTTATAACCTTGGTCTGAATGGTTTTCTCCAATCCTCAACAATCTGCCAAAAGCAACATGGGAAAATGATTTAACAGCGAGCGCTTGCGTGACAAGCGGGGAAGCATAGCGGGATACTCTTCCCCTTACACACAAGGATATGGGATATAGGCTACCTTTATCTGATTGACTCTGAAGGCAGCGCTGGCCCTGTCTCTGGGAAGGAGAGAAATGACCTGCCTCTGGTCTCAGGACCTATTGTTATTATGGTTATTATTATTATTATTATTATTATTATTAGTATTACTATTATTATTATTATTATTATTATTATTTTCAGCTAATAGCTGTTTGATTAACAGTGATAGCTCTGTGAAAGGGGGGAGTGAGAGAGAGAGAGAGAGAGAGAGAGAGAGAGAGAGAGACAGAGAGACAGAGAGACAGAGAGACAGAGAGACAGAGAGACAGTGGGGGGAGAGAGAGATAAACGAGTCCCTGGGGTCTTCAGATTGCGGTGAAGCACTAACCAACCCAAAACGAATCAGACAGATTGCTGGTCAGAGGGGGGACTCCAACTCCCAGGCGCAGAGCAAAAGGCCAGAAATAAAAATCGGCCTGGAAATTAATCAAATTTTAATTAAGCCCCTCCAAAGCAAGGCGGCTGCGGGCTCAGTTCACTTCGGCTCTTACACGTTTTAGATTCACACTTACTGCCAATAAATCATATTAATTCTACAGTATTTGTTATCGCAGTGCCCCGGAAATTCTCTGCAGGGACTAGCCAGATAAAATATTCACACTTCATAGCAGGGTGCCCAGTAGGATAGGATGGAGAATGAGAGAAAAAATATAAAGAGGAGGGGGGGAGGGGGGCAGGGAGGATGGATTTTGGGGGGGGGGGATAGAAGGGAAAAAATGCTATGAGAGAGCATGCTTAGATAAGTTAGTAGATATCTTACTATAAGGCATATGCAGCTGTATTGCTTACATTGTGCAGTTTGAAGTACAGGCCGCAGGCGTTACACACCGGGTCCCCGTTGGCATTTCTCCGCCACAGTGTCGTCGTTGTCGTTTGACAGTTCGCGCATGATGTCCCTGCCCGCCTGGCTGCAGACTGTACGGCAACACAGAGAAGACAGAAAGGAGAAATAAGTCAATGATCATATAATCATATAAATAAAAATAATAAAAATAAATATATATAATCATATATATATATATATATATATATATATATATTCTGATTAACTTCATACTGATTAACACCATAATCTATGGGCTCCCATTACTTTGCTATACTGAAATGAGCTAAGGTGTTTTTTTTTTTACTAAGATAGATAGGTTTGGGAATGATGTGACCATGACTAATATGGCAAGAATACAGCTTATTCTGACAAACCAGGATCTAGAGCACCCATGCAGTCAATAGCCTTTAGGCAACATTATGCCAATGGAATTGGTATAAAAAATACAACGATGGAGATGCCCTTCCAATTTTACTGGTATTAGTCTGGCGTTGGATAATTTCAAATTATATTTGTGACAGCCCTGCATGGCATCATGCATATAGGTCTACATGGCTAAAGTAAAAACAAAAAAAAACAAAAAAAACAAAAACAAAAACATTTTGCAAAGGGGGAAAAACCACAAGAAAAGAAATTGAGAGATGGAAAAAGCAATTGTATTTTCATTTACTATGTATTCCTCCTTATACATATATACATACATTCTTTATTTTCACTTATATATAGGCTTTTCAAAAATGTTGAAATGTGTTAGTCAAGTAAGGGTTTATTTTGAAGGTTTTGACCGAAAGCCCTATATTTTATTCTGGTTGCCATGACACTGTTAAAATATGCTATATCCTAAAATATACCAAAGCCTCTCAGCCATACGAATAGCGTTCAGTGAAAGCTGAAAATAGTTTGAAATAAAGACAGAAATACCAAAAACAGAGCTGCTTTGACTCAAGGCTAAAAATAGCCTCATAGGGCACATACCTTCAGAAGAATAAATATTTACAGAAGACATAAAAGCAGTGCCTTGAAATGGGAGCTATTAAATCTGATTAAATTTCCTCTTAAAGTACGTGAGTAACAGTGTTTGTGAGGTTCGTTTAAATATGAACCTTGTGACATGCATTATTTGAAATTATTTACTTTTTTAAATCCATGGACAGCGATACATGGCTTAATAATAACCTCATGGCAATAATTCATTGGATCTGCACGCCAATTAAACAACCATAGCTTAATTTTTTTAAGGGGGGGGGGTCTATGGCTCAATTTTACTGGGGGGGGGGGGGGGGGGGGGGTAGCCTAGCCACACTTTATTTTGACATAGTGAAAGTCTCTGTCTTCCCATGGATTTAACTGCTTGCCTCAGAAGCCAGTTTGCTGCAATGGCTTGACATTGATGTTATAATCTCTAAAAAACAATCAATAGACAGGTGACCGCAAAGGACACACTGCGTAAAGGGACTACATTATCTCTGGGACTGGGAGGAGGGATTTCCAATTATCCACATCTGGTGGCCTAATAACCCCTGCTGGTGTGTGGTTTGAATAACGAAGCAGGTCGGGAGCTGTTGGCTCAGGAATAAACCCTATTATGGTCTACTATAGGCTAATCTTTATTATGGCTGCCATCGCCCGTCCACTTAGCACTATTTCTCATATCTTCAATTTAATTTTCCCGTTTTCACAATCATGTCGCTTTGTCGCCTTCGGTTTACGTTCTCTCCCCTCTATTTTGAATATTAGGCAAACTAAGCGTTGGCAAATTCCCGACTAAATAATAATAAAAATCTATATTTTTGGTCAGTGTGGTGAATTATAGAGGTGACCAAACTCTCAGAATTAAATGGAAGAATTATCCTATAGCCGATGTCCCGATGTAATTTGCTGACTTCTCATGCAATAGATGTCTGGCCGCGTCGCTTGATCTTTGCTCTCGTCTCGATCATAATGATAAGTTGGGTCACATTTGGTAGGCTATATAGTAGCAAGTGCCCTTACACTGCCATCCCCAACTGACGCCCATGTTAGCCAGGCATGCCGAGCTTCTACTAAACAATGTCCAGTCGTGACTGTGCTGCCGCGGCCCAGCCTCGGACTCCGCAGCGCTCATGTTTAGACTGGGGAAGCGGGCTGTGTTGTTAAAGCGACTTATCTGCGCTACTCAGATATCCGGCAGCCTTTTCCTGGGAAGTCGGGTTTTCACATTAGAGGCGAGAGAGAGAAGAGGTCCAGCTCTGCTCTTTTTTTCTTTTCTTTTTTGCTATCTAGCCAACGAGAGAGAGACAGGGGGAAGTCCTATATGGAGCTCATGAACGGTACGGGGCTCCCCCTTGAAATAGGCTACTGCAAACTGCAAAATATAGACATCTAAAGCAATCACAAGAAACATAGCCTAACCTAAGAGCTGAAATGAGAAAGTCCCTTGTATAATATGGAGCTCTAGAAATAAGCCTGCAGCCATACACAAGCAACCAAGCCAAACGCTGTTTTGTCTTTATTGGAGGCAAAACATCTCCACAATGCATATGGGAGCTATTGTTCAAATAGAATATGAGCATTCTGTGAATTAAAAAAAAAGCTGTGGCAAATAAGAAAAAAATGGCATCATCATTACATCAAGAATTGTGCAGTTTGCTATGGTATCTGAAAACAGAGACCTGCACTTGTCGAGTCAATTTCCTGCAGCTAATAGGCCTACTTCTTCCTGGATAGGGGAAAAAGAGAGAGAGAAACGGAAATGTCATCAACAGAACATGTGGTTAGAGACGTACCAGGCGTCGCTTGGGCTTGATGAGAGGGCGGTTCTGCCCGTTCATCTTGTGATAGAGTCCGCAGGCATTACACAGGTAGTGACCCGTGCCGTCCCGCCTCCACAGCGGGGTCGACGTGGCCCCGCAGTTCACACACTCTCTACCTTCTGCAAGAGCCGACAGTATACGCGCATGCATGCACACACACACACACACACACACACACACACACACACACACACACACACACACACACACACACACACACACACACACACACACACACACACACACACACATACACACACGCACACATGCAGACAAAAAGAAAAGAAAAAGAAGGAAAAAAAAGGAGACAGCGCCCAGATCAGTTGGTCCCTATATACCTCAACATATTTTATTCTTAATGCGTATAATCTATATGCTGAGAATGGAAATGGTTAGTGAAATATCAGGAAATACATTATATTGGGAATATAAAGCATGCAATAATGATATAAAGCGGTTTAATAATAACAATAATATGAATGATGGAATAATAATAGGTCTAATAATATATACAATAATAATAATATAATCATCATCGTCATCATCGTCATCATCGTCATCATCATCATCATCACCACAATGATCATAATAATAGCAGCACAATAATTATGATAGATGTGTAATGCCTCATTGTTGTTATTGTATAGCATGAATTAAATAGCAGTGTCCAAGCAAACAAATACATCAAACAATGTTGGTGAATAAACCAGTTGCATTAAGGTCCATTATGCTAATAGTAAACACAATTCACTGAAATACAGCAAAATATCTTCATAGTGTCTAGGATGTGAGACTATCCTAAATCCGCTGTGGTCCATAATACATATAGTGAAATGAAACAGGCCTTCTTTCTCTTTTCAGCACAACCTCTCCTTCAAATAATAATAATAATAATAATAATAACAATAATACATCTATATATTTGTTTTATCTGTGTGTATAAAGTCTTTGAAAATGCTAACCCCTGTGTTTTGAAACGATTGAGGAGTTTGGGTTTTGACTGACACTTCTCTAGTGACACCGACAGGTGAGAGGCGCACTAACACTTTGAATAGGGGGTCTGAAACTGAAACAACGGAGCACCGCAGCCGCCAAATTATTTGAAAGCATATGCGCAGACAGACAAACAGACAGACAGCGGCTTTTGTGCAACGCTGAGCCTGTGCATTTTTACGCATCCGCATTTCCCCTTTTCGACTGCACCGAGCTGCCCGACTACTTCACAGAGACGGGGACGCGTCAGTGCTGGTCGTGCCGTGTTATAATGTGACAGACATGCAAAGGCCTCCACTATACTGTATGAATCAACTTTTTTCCCCTCTCCAAGTGAAAACACTGTCTCAAATGTACCGGTAGCTCTAATCAAATGGCTATAGCGGATCCAAAACATAGTGCCTGAGAAAAAAAATAGCTTACATAGACCTATATGTTTGTATTGCACTATAGGGCTGTTCCGGGTTTGGGGAACAATGCTTCTGAATCATTGACTGAATGCTTTCTTTAAAATATGAAGTTTGCACAGAGCAGGCACGCACTGCACTGATGACATCATTAAAAAGGGGAGTCCCTTCAGATCGGCGGATATCTTTAACCGCACATTATCTCACATTATCCCGGAATTAAAATTATTATTTTGCATTATAGGCCATATGATGCAGAATAATCCCGATGATATGCATCAACTAATCCACTGTTTTCTATACTTCCGTCAAAGCCGCGTATGTGCCAGCACTGATATTAATCTCATTACAGAAAACTGCTTTTCAGCAGTGCTACAATAACCTTAGAAAAATAATTAGGCTGCAATTTGGAAATATCCCCCTCCCCCTCGCTATCTCACCCGTTCCTCCCTATGAATGAACGAGCAGCATCCGGTGCTCTACGGCACCGGCGCTGGGTAAACAATGCGACTGTGGCGTGCACTGGTCTGACAGTAATGGGATTATCTTAAACATATAAACGGGGCGACACAGCCCGGAGAGGAGAGCTGCTTCCCCCTCTCTGACTCTCAATAGTCAGAGTGGAGAGGAGGAGAAAAACTCTTGACCTAAATTAAGCACAGCCAACTGAACTCATTTGCGTCATGTTGGTTTCATTTAGTATAGCTACATACATACACACTTGTACATACACACACACACACACACACACACACACACACACACACACACACACACACACACACACACACACACGCACGCACGCACGCACGCACACACACACACACACACACACACACACTATACATACTGTATATATATATATATATATAATATATATATATATATATATATATATATATATATTATATATATATATTTATATATATATATATATATATAGCCATAATTGTTTTCTAATTGTTGGTTTATTTCGCCCCTCCTTCTGATGTAGGTTAAATGATTATTTTGATTAAATTATATGTTGTATTATTATTATTATTATTATTATTATTATGTTTTATCTGATTAAGCAGATGGTGACATGAAAGAGCTTTAAGGCATATTGCAAAGGATTTTCAGGCATTGCAATACATGTTTTCCTGTATGGCCTTTAGCCCCAAAAGGAGAGGTTGTTCATATGAAGAATGGATTAACTGGTCATGAGCATATTAGTAGGATATATAATGAGATCATTAAGGCTGCAATCTGGGGAATAATGTTAGATCAGATGGAATATATAATAAAGCGCACGCCTACCTGAACAGGACCTTGTTTTTGGTCTTGTTTGGAACCATAACTAGAAGATGACCCACCTATCAGGCTACTTGGTGGGAAGAGGCCTGGGCCGTATTCGGGGGACCATAGGATGGGTTATGTGGCGATGGGGTGGTGGGGCAGATGCCCCCTGCAGTGATGCCATGCTCCGGCTGTGAGCTGACTCCAGTTTCATACTCTCGGCCAGGGTCACCTGGTACTTTATGCACTCCTTGTCCTCCTGGCGCCCGGAGCCTGAGCCCGGGGTGGAGATGCCCGGGTCTGGGGACACGTCTTTGGGAGGGGTCGGGGGGAACGTGAAGAGGTGCGGACTGGAGTGTCCGCCGGACAGGGAGGAGGAGGAGGCGGACGGGTAGACGGATAGGCTGGCCGGGGAGCCGTGGTGGAGCGGGGTCTTGGGAAGGGGCTCAGGTTCCAGGGAGAAGTGCTGTGGTGCGTGGGGATGCCTTTGCTGCCCTCCAGCCAGGGCAGAGAGAGCCGTGCAGTAACGACGGACGACACACCTGGCTACCTGGGTTAAGCAGCACACACAAAGACAATACAACCTGGTCTTATTCCCTTTCAAATAACCCCATATGTATTTCATGGTATTTCAAAATATGTAATATCACAATGATTAGCCAAAACGTTAGGCCTTAATTACACAAATGTAATTAAGACAAATTTACGGACATAGGCTACTGTATGTCTTGACATATCATTTCATCTCAGTTTGAACAGAGTAGGCTATAGCATAATAGCTTAGGCCTTAATTCAAATGTGTCTGGGACAATTCAAAAATATGTTTGCGCCATTTGGTAATGTTTGATCCCGTGATATGAAGAGAAAGATATAGGATATGACACACGTGAATTATTTTTTCTCTTATTATTATTATTTGTATTTTCAATAAAGAGGTCTGCGCAATAAATGCATCGAAAGCCTCACATAGAGAAACTGAGTCGTGATTGACGATTCAGGAAGTTAGAGGCTGCACTCCAAATATAGGACACTCCACAAATGACTCTGTGTGTGCCCATGAACGGCGTGTAATTATAATAAATATTTTGCATGCGGTCAGAATGTAAACATGTTACTGGCCGGGGGTATTTGTGACTTGTGTGCCAACAAATCCATTTGTTTAGAGCCGTCACTGAATAGGCGATTGATCCAGAAACAAATTACGCACGGTGCTTCTGAAGCAGCTTCATGTGACAGATATTGAATACTGAATGTCATATTGTCTGTTTAGCCTAATAATGAGTAGTTCGAAGATAGAATGTGCTATAAGCAGTAATAAGACGGATCGAGGTTACACAGCATGGCAGGCTATTAGGCTTATGCTGTCTGAGAGAAACCAAAGAGGACACACGAGATGTAAGTTACGGCAAGGTTTCACAACACCTCTCATGTTTTAGGACAAAGTCATCTCAGGCCAAAACCGAAACCTGGTTCACAACCTGGATCCCAGTCGAATAATCGATAGGCTATAATTCAAAAATAAAACAATTGTTTAATAAGAGTGAAATCACGGCAAATGGCTTATATCCTTCTGCAGATTGTCAAATAAAAGGCCTGCAGGCGGGCCCTACACTTACTGTGTGGAGGAGGAGGGTACCTCTGGACGGCTCGGACTGAGTTTCCATAGTATGGAGAGACGTTGGTTCCCTTGTCCATCGATATTAAACAGTACATCCACATCGTCTGTGAGGGGATACTGTGAAGGGTCCATATACGAGTGGCCGAGGCCCGGGTGGTGCGAGCCGGGATGCTGCTCGTTCAGCACCGCGGGGTGATGGCTCATCCACCGTGGCTGATCCGCACTTACTTCCATTGCTTTTTCTTTAGCAAATGTTCATGCACGCCGACGCAAACCGAGACAAGTCACAAGAGAAGAAACAGTCTGTCCAAAATCCCTTTTGTTAAATCCACAGGTTCCAACGCTGCTTTCGATCACCTGGAGATAGACAGAACAATAAAGCGTCTTATTTTCTGCGCCCAGAAGGAAATTCTCAAATTGTTCAGAGCACGACTAACATATAAAATAGTCAGGGGATTCACATTGACGTGAATGTACCCGAGCCGAAAAGGATATATTTAAACACGAAACATACCCCACATTACAAATGAGATAACAGACGTGTTGTTATTTTTTTTTTACATTAGAAATAGCTCCAAATCGGATCCAGGTCCCCTGCACCGCGGAGTTCCTGAACTTCTCCCTCTCAAAAAAAAGTCAAGGTTTAGCCCGAGTCAACAAGTGGTTCAGTTTTGTATAGACGCGGGCTTGTTTGCTGTAGATGGCTTTGCTGCACACTGACCAGCACCAGCGAGTTAAACTCACTGATCAAATCTCTGTTTGTGCGCAGTTGCAGCCCTCTCCATTAACTCCGCTCCTCTCTCTCTCTCTCTCCTTCTCTGTCTGTGCGCTCTCTCTCGCTCACCCTTGCTCTACCCCCCTCTCTCTCTCTCTCTCTCTCTCGCTCTCGGTCTCTCTCTCTCTCCAGCCTTTTTTTTTTTTTTTTTTTTTTTTTTTTTACAGTGAAGGCATTCTTTCAGGATGGCGCCCAGGCAGCTCAATGCTTGCAGACAGCTGTGGCGCGACGCAACTTAAGGAGGGTCTGTCAGTGTCATCAGTAGGGGAGGGGCCTGCCCTAATTGAATATAACGCGGGCCAGGAGAGATGCAGAAGTGCTTAAAGAGATTGTTTTAATTGCCTTGCAAATAAAAATAAAATAATGTATATTAGCCTATATTTATTATATTATTTATTTACTTTATGTAGTCCCATCAAAGGTGCACACATTCGATCAATTAAAAGTTCACATAGCTACATTTTTCTAATTGGGTTTATGGGAAATGGGATGTAATTTGGTGTTTTGTGTTATGCATAATTGTCAAAAAATACAAAAAATAAGCATAGGCTAAGTAAGCTATTGAAAACAATTCAAACGTAAACAAAAGTCGGAGATTGTTTTCACATGCAGTAAGACCTCAAAGCGGCATCTAAAATCAATAGCCCAAGTGAAATAAAGAACACACATTTGTCTCTCTCAATTGTGTTTGAATGTCGAGTAGCCTAAAGGCTGCACGTAGCTTCTATATGCATGGAGGCTCCGGAGAGACGAGAGGCAGCAGCAGCAGCAGCAGCAGCAGCAGCAGCAGCAGCAGAGCCTGTTGCT
Source organism: Poromitra crassiceps (assembly GCF_964638095.1). Taxonomy (NCBI): domain Eukaryota; kingdom Metazoa; phylum Chordata; class Actinopteri; order Beryciformes; family Melamphaidae; genus Poromitra; species Poromitra crassiceps. The sequence goes on along the minus strand of NC_139624.1, from coordinate 24,298,459 downwards.
CGGGGCGGGGCGGGCCATGTAGGCTGCGGGACATTACGCTCTTAAAACTTGTGACAGTGCGTCCTCTCGCGGTGACACGTGACAGGCACATTATTCTAATAGCAGATCCAAAGTGAGTCGATTTTCTTACCTCGAAGCAGGTACGGACAAGACATCAGGGAGACTGAGCTTATAGTTTTGGTTGAAAGAAAAAAAAAATCCTATATGTAGGCTATTCTATTGGCCGTCAGTTAACTTACCAGCATCCTGCATCTCGCATGTAGGCGCTGCTGGACAAGCAAGCAACAAAAGGGGCATGTCATTATTTATTCAAAACCGTGCATTAAATGTAACATGATCGGCTGCAGGTGGAGTGATTTTTTTCATGATTTTCCCTTGTAAGAGCAGCCTAACCTCTTCACCACGCAGGCTACAGGCATCCACAATGTAGGCTATCAGGCAGCATCATGCTGCCTGCCTGCATCTCTCACTATAGACCCTTTTCACGGGGGGTGGGGGGGGGGGGGGGGGGGGGGGGGGGCAGTGTGTGTCGAAAGGAGTCAAAGACAGACAGGTGCGACAAAACACGAATTAGGCTTTCCACATTCCAATCTGGAAGTTTGAAACCCTCATTAGTGTGTTGCTTGCACTGTGTTAACCTGCCTTTTCGACACAAAAATGGCCCCCGTAAGAAGGGTCTATTTCCACTTGATTGCACGACAAAGGGAGGTCTGTGTCCTTGGGGAAGTAGGCTATGCTATTTTGTGTCTATTTAATTCTGCAGTTTGGCTTTTCCATACTTTCAGTTTCAAATATGTCATAGTAGAATGGGGTTGTGTGTGTGTGTGTGTGTGTGTGTGTGTGTGTGTGTGTGTGTGTGTGTGTGTGTGTGGTGTGTGTGGTGTGTGTGTGTGTGTGTGTGTGTGTGGTGTGTGTGTACGTGCGTGCGTGCCCGCGTGTGTGTAGAGCAGAGATGGGGGGGGTCTGACACGGGCAGCCTCGGGCGACGCCACTGGATGTGACGTCACCGTGGGGTGTAAACACTCAGGAAATGGAACCTCTCTCTCTGAAGAGCCCGCATGCAGCCTCTCGGCCGCGGGAGCGCGCACGCATCACGTAGCCTATCACCACAGTGCATGTTTGTCAGTCTAATATATCAGATAGGGTAAGATTTATACGGGGAATCCATTGGCTGCACAACAATGGCTGCCTCGTGGTTAACTCGGGGTTGGCAGCACGAAATTAAATTCTATAATCAATAGGCTAGCCTGGCTAATCAGTTGTAAAGCGGCTATAGGTAATCAGAATCCTCTTCAATGTGTAACCCTATAAGGTCGGCGTTACCACGAGTTAGCCACCATGTTCAGGTTTTGAGATGACTGTCATCGTGATTTAGTCTATTCGTGCATATTTTTTCCCTTCTGAGTGAGAGACTTGGGCAGTGTTCTATTTTTCCTCTCCAGCATAGCCTGCCGGAGAGAGATGGAGAGGAGAGAGATCATGGAGAGAGAGAGGGAGATGAGAGAGAGAGAGAGAGAGAGGAGAGAGAGAGAGAGAGAGGCATGTCTCACTCAGGCAAACCTGAGACTGAACTTGGGATGCAGACTGCTGTAGCTGCCATTGTCAAGCTGTCAGCGGACTCGTGTAATATCCTCTTGAAAAGTATCACGGGGCCATTATCCACAAAGTAGCTAGCCTAGCCGTTAGAGGTGCTTGGAGGCACACATGACGGTCCTAGCCTCAAATCCCAATGATGTGTTTTTGTTTCTTGACTGGATGTATCGAAGCTTAAAGAATGGGACTGGAAGCCATCCCGGGACTTGATTCCCAAGCCTCGGTGTCAATACGCCACAGCTTATTCAGCACGGTGAGGCTGCAAGCTTCAAAAGTTGTCATTTCTAATCCCCAAACACTCTCTTCTCTGTCTCTCTCTCTCCGGTGTTGGTGTGTGTGTGTGTGTGTGTGTGTGTGTGTGTGTGTGGTGTGTTGTGTGTGTGTGGTGTGTGTTAGTCTATTTTTGAAGTTAATGGCCATAGCAGCGCTGTGTGTGCGTAAAGTGTGCGTAAAGTGTGGCGTAAAGGCTGAATCATAAATGTTGGCGGGGCATGTTGGGGCTGTTGATGCCAAAGATCATTTCTGTGTGATGATGTCAGCCAAGCCTGATTAAAATCACAGACACAACCCTCTTTTTTACACTGCGGCTGAGAATTTAACACAGACCGACAGATTATGCCAGTGTGATGTGTGTGTGTGTGTGTGTGTGTGGGGGGGGGGGGGGGGGGGGCTCAACTTCCTCTCTAGGCTCATCTGTCATTATAATCAATGTTTTTTTTTCTGTAAATAATAATAAATAATAATTTACTTTCATTGGTTCATTAATGAGATATTAGGCAGATAAAATCACAATACAATACATAACACTACTACTAGCCTACTAATAACACACACACACACACACACACACACACACACACACACACACACACACACACACACACGACACCACACACACAGCACACAACGAACACCATTATTTGGCTATATAGGCTATATGCTCATCTTTCGCATAAATTTAAACAGACCATGTGTGGCGCATTAGGAAACTAAATAATAGGCTATGTTTATTTTTTTTAAAGTGGAGGGGGAGGACCATAATATAGACCTTTTTTTTTTACCAATCTTTTTTTTTTTTTTTTTACCATCTGGGCTTTAGTCCATGAATTTTTTATATAGCCATCCATTCACTTCAATTCATAGCAGGTAAAACTGTCCAAACACGGTATAGCCTTACTATTATCTTGATAAAAGATGGCATGCTGCAACAGAGAGAAACATAGGCTACTTAGATGATAAATTGCATCCAAACGGGGAAAACTGTGTTGCTACTGGATTATTAGATTTTTGAGATGAGGATATTGGACATGGCTGTGTGACAGCGTGTTTAACAGAGATGTAATGCAACGCCAAACACATTAATTGTTGAAGCTCTCACTCTATCAGTGTGAATGTTGCAGCAGCATGGCACCATGGCACCATGGCACCGCGGGCAGTGCACGCATCATGGCTCTGTGACTCATACAGGGCCTTTCTGTCGAAGAAAGCAGCTTTCTAGCCCACTCCACCACCATGAGAACCAGCTCAGCTTCTCAGAACAAACCGAGGGCGTCGCATTCTGTTGAGCATGATGAAACTTCAAACTGACGTGGATTTCTTAGAATGATTGAAATGAGAACAAGCTCGGTGAAATTGCCCTTTCTTCGATTTGATATTTGGTGTTATTCTTCGAACTGAAAAACACAACGGTCTGACATGATGCTTCGGCTATTGATTCTCGCCTTTTCAGAGATATAGGCATTATAATCCTTCATTTAGTTCAACCTTAGGCCTTTTTCACCCCTATACCCCCTACATAAACAAAGTCATTCGTTAGTTTAATATTAATTTACATTTGGGACTTACATTTTATTTAACTCAATTTAGGGTCAATGTAGCCCTAAATCCACAACGCCAAAATAGGCTACCGAAGCCTCAGGTTATTTAACTTGAACTTCAAAACAAAATATCGACAGTAAAGGAAATGAATTGGGTAATTTGGAGGCCGGTGGGGTGGTTTATCCCCGGTTAAAAGGCGGCCGCGGGACATCAGTTTAATAGCTAGGCTACAGCATGTGGCGGTCCTGACTATTTTAGAAAAAGAACAGAAAAAAGAACAGCCATTTGTAATCAATAGGATGGTGATGTGCCCCTTAATTTGGCATCCTCTACGACTCTCCCCCTCCCTCCCCCCCCACACACCCCTCCCCTCCCCCCCCCCCCACACCCCTCCCCTCCCTCTCTCGTCCCCCCTCTCTCACTCCGCCATATCAAGACATACAGTATCGACCAAAGAGAGATGGGGAACTAATAAGGGGAAAACGCAGCCTCAGCAAGCCCAACTGCTTTCTGACCCGCCGACAGGCCGCAGGTAACTCAGATCCATATTCACGGCTTATATGGACTCTTCCTGCACCAACTCAGGCGCTAATAGCTGATTAAACCCCTCATATCTGCGCTATTCTGGGGCCGATGTCAGGCAAATATTTTAAGAAATAGCCTACACGTGGCTGTCATGTAGGCTATATCGATCCAACTCCTTCCTCACTCGCGTGTGAATCTCGGTGGAAAAAACCGTCCGTCGTCACTTATGATCAAAGCGAATTTTCATTTGTAAAGAAATCACAGCCTGTAGCCTAATAGGCTACGAGTCAACAGCAGACCGGTTTGCAGACACAAATGAGCAACGTTGAAGACACAATGGCGGTCGCTATGTTTCATCGGTGCTCATATAGACAGAAATGAAGGTCTCTTCTTTAAGCGCTGTCAAGTCAAACATTCCAAAACCAGGCGTCGTGGCTTTTGCACCCGGAGGAGTGGGCTACCTAACATGCCAAAACCGTTCACAAAAGTTTCCCATCCTAGGCTAACACTGTCTTCCCGGTGAGCTCATAGCCTAGCCTACTGTAGCCTAGATGCAGGCACAGGCTATACCTATGTAGGCTAAATAGGCTGTGATGAGTTGAGCTTTGGGCAGGACGCACCGCGTGGCTTTAGAGGAAATGTAAATATTGACTGACCTGTCGTCCAGGCTGGGCGGGCGCGCAAGCCTT
>NC_139624.1:24242667-24293634 GCF_964638095.1 Poromitra crassiceps | reverse complement strand
CTGATTCACTTAAGGCCACACCTTGCCATACCCAATTGACGCCCAGGCTTTGGACAGCTGAGGAGCCAGATGTGAACGCCTCCACGTAGGTATCAATGAGCAGAAACATAAGCCATAAACATTCGATTTTTAGCCTATCAAGCAAACAATATGATCCGAAATATTTTGTGGGGTCACAGGAATTTCCCGATCTCAATATGTGGGTGTATAGGGTCACAACAGTCAACGATAATAATGGATCTTTATCATATGGCTATAAGCATTGTGCTGGAGGACATGGGCGGCAGCACGTTCCCAATTATGTCTATGACGCCCTCAATGCAAAACAAAAACAGAGGATCTCTCTCTCTTTCCACACACACACACACACACACACACACACACACACACACACGACACGCGCACACACACGACACGCGCACACACACGACACGCACAATGTTGCTGATCCTTTTGTGTTGCATGGAGGTCTGTCACGAGGGGCAGATGTTGGCGTAATCAACGTTAATGTTCACAGGTATAGTCTGAATCACATTTCACCCAATAAACCTGGCCATCGTTGCACGTATCATATCAATATGGTAATGTGATCGGAGCGGCATTACAGCCATATGGTTTTAGCCGTTGTTCTGAAATGGCAAAGGCCTACTAGCCTGCATATTGACACCATGGTTGATTGAAAGGAGCACCAAGCAAATCCGATCCTTCTCTCTGTGAAATCCACTGAGGAGAGAGAGAGAGAGAGAGAGAGAGAGAGAGAGAGAGAGAGAGAGAGAGAGAGATGGAGAGAGAGGGGGGGGGGGGGGAGAGAGGATGCTGGAGGCTTGGTATCTCTCATGTTGCGCCTTGACTCTTTGAAGGAGAATGTAAACTGATCACACCCAAATCTATCTTTGGGGAAGAAATTCAATTAGGTAATAAATTAAAGATAATTGGCGCAAACCTCGCTGTATAACTTACGAATGCGACTAAAGCCAAATGTGTCTTTTTAAACCAATGAATAATTCAATATTTCCAGTAAGGGGAGCTTTTCATTTATGGAATTAGTAATTCAATATCTATAGCCTAAATAGAATTACAAAATAACACATCCAGATAGTAATGATTTATTAATCTGCTTTTGACGTAAATAAAGTGCTTATATTTTCAGGAATTATTAGCTCCGCAATTTATATATAAAGGTGTTAATATGCGTCGGTGATAAATGCGCATATACTGATGGCTTTGATATAGGCTAATGAAATACAACGGCTAAATCAGTATTTATGCCGCAGATAATTAAAGCATATTATAGGTGTAATAAAAAGATTAATTATGAGGAAAATAACGAGAATGAATTTTTCCTTGTTCGGCTGATGGGATACAATTAAAATGTGGAAAAATAAATGTTATTTAGACCCTATTTTTGAAATAAAGAAAATGCAAGACAACATGCATTTTTTGAAGGGGGAGGGAATGTCTATAACCTATTTTCTACTATTCTAAATCAATTGGGAATAGCTGTGGCCTCGCTGCAGTGTGGGATTTGCCTGCTATATAGCTACACAGCACACTGTAATGCTGTGACAGCATTGTGGGTCCATGATTTTCCGATCCGACCGGGCCAACGGGAGCGTGAGCATGATGGCCAAGTCCAAAGTCACACTCAGCTCTCCTCCAGCGCGCGTCCCCTTGCCGTGAAATCGCGTGGTTAATGTAGGATTTGACGCGCGCTCCCGCGTCACAACAGACCCTCCGGTAGCCTATAATAACAAGCAGAGACTGGCCTTTATTCACATATCACAGCCGTCTATAGGCCCATGATAAAATAAGGACTATAATATCACCTTTAGCACTGATTAATTATGACATGATGCAGGCCTGAAGACTAGGCTAACTGGGGGCTTCTTTTTATTGTTAATTTTGCAATTTCAGATTTTGCAGTTGCAAAAAATACAAATAAAATAAATCTAGTGGAGTAGCGCTTTATTACCCATCCCACCGTGCCCTTTCTGCCCAGTTATCATAATAAAGTGAGGTCACCCGCTTTATAGTATAAATGTTATTAGACTTCCCATTCCAAACGTGAAATAAACGCTGCTATGTCTTTTTTCTGCCTACATGATTCTTCGCTGTAAACGTCGAATAAGATGACCTTAATTTGAGACAAAACACCTCCAAAAATGTATGTGCCACGTATTATCCATTTACTTATTTATTTTCTCAATGTGTTTTATTATGCTCGTCCTGTGCGCTCTCCAAACGTTAAGCCAATATGTGTATGTGTGTGTGGATTTTTATTTCTTTCTTTTTTTTGCATGTCGGCTTCTCCCTGACTGCGGTTTTATTTTAAAATATTAGGCCGAGGTGGGGAGAATTATAAACGACTGTGCTCTTATCTGCTCCCTTCACGTATCCAGGATCACAGAGGCTGATTAAGAAAGAAGTCACAGCCAGCGCTGGATTCATAATGATTTGGAATAATGAATCCTTATCTCCCCTCTGCAGATTATCAGCCTTTCAGCTCGCCATGTTTTGTTACATGGGATAATTTATTGCATCTAATACATCACAATGAATCTGATGGGGGAAAGTGATGGCCAATGTTAGGAGAGGCTGCTTTTTTTTTTATCCCGGGGCAATGAAATGCCTTTACGATTTTTAATTGGTAAAATATAAGGGAGATCTGATAAAAAAAAAAAAAAAAAAAGCATACAGAGGTATAATCTTGCCTGCTAGTGTTCCAGCAGCACTCTGCACTATAATTAGTGTGTCAATTCCAACCTGAAATTAACAGCATCGACCTGCCATCTCTGCTTACGCCCGGTGGAGTCAGCCAGATCCTAATTTCGCATGATTTATTTTTCACCAAGAAGAGATAATTAATCATAAACACAGAAAACAGTGCAGCAAAGTGGAGATAACCAAATATTTGCATCTAAAAAGATTCGATGAGGCTAATTCGTTTCCTCACACACACACACACACACACACACACACACACACACACAAGAGCACGCTCTCTCGCTCACACACACACACACACACACACACACACACACACACACACACACACACACACACACACACACACACCTGATCTGCTGCAGTCCTCACGACTACCTCCAAGATTTTTAATTTCCCATGATTAATCAGAGGCTGGTGACGTATCATTAATCACTATAAGATGGGAGAAGGGAGGCGAGTGGTCCTGCGTAAACAGACCAGCCTACAGTGTGGGAACTGTGGGTGTAGCATCATGTGCATGCGGCTGCCATTGTTGTTGGGAAGCATGCCATCTTTCTCTTTTTCTTTTTTCTCGAAAGGGGGTATAGAGGTGGGAGGGGTAGCCTGGTGGAATAGACTGAACTGCGTGGACAAAACGAATATGCACAATATGGATGAGGAGCAGGTTATTATTATTATTATTATTATTATTATTATTATTATTATATTATTATTATTATTATTATAAACACAGCAACAACAACAACAATAATAACAATACTACACTAAAACAACGTAATATAATAACAACAACAACAACAACAACAACAACAACAATAATAATAATAATAATAATAATGATGATGATGATGATGGTGATGATGATGAGAATCAGGCTTTGTTTGGAAGTCATCAGCTGGCACGGTGCCCATGCGTTTCTGAATTTCTGGATGGCGCTCTGTTTAAACTTGGGCAGCATGCTCACCGTGCCAGGATAAATTTGCATTTTATTTGCAGCTGTAATTAGCTGATCACCATCTCCCCCCCCCGCCTCTCCCCCTCTGCCCATCTTTATTCTCATTATGATTTGGTATTTTCGCCGGGTCTTTCACCGCCTCTCCTCAATCCCTCATTTTCCAATGTCCTGGCAGAGCCACCAGATGTTTATCGGTTATACCCAGGGACCCTGCCATGTCAAACAAACCGGGGATGGACACTTATGGGCGGCTGGGCATCCAGCCCCCCCCCCCCCCCCCCCCCATCCCTGGCTGAGCAGAATAATCCTGCACTGGACTGGAGGATGTGAGGTTTCATATAAAAAGAAAAACAAGCAGATCACGTTGGTTCGTCGCTTCAAAGGGGGATTCAAAATAGCCCAATTTAATTCAGCAAAAAGCAAAATCTTCATCTTGTGTCTGTTTTGAAATAGGCCATAGGGGTTGACGGCAGGGTGATGGTGCTCTGGCCCAGTCAGATAGAGATGCAGTGGAGACGAGCTAATGAGATGCAGGGCTGGGGACAAACATCCATGCAGTCAGGCAGGAGTCTTCCCCAGAGAGAGAGCGGCACAATGCGACCTGCCTTTGATCTGCGGGGGAATGTAGCTATAGAGTCTCTCTTTAATGAGCAGTCGTTTATTAAAAACACACACACTCAGTTTAACCTCATCATCGAAAATATGGCTTCGCCTCGACCCCCCACACTGAAGCAAGCCATCTCCAAGAGGACGCTGCACATATCTCCATGTAGATCACCTGTGTTGCAACAATCACAACAATGCGTTAGAGGGCCCATGATATACAAATATTTATCCACTGATAAGGAACCGCCACGATAGCAGATAACCTCCTATTCCACCGCGTCAGGAGGAGCCTTTGTCTGCGGGCTACAGTCTCAGCAATTACACATCTCCCTTCCCTTCCTCCTTTGACTATAGCCTATAAACTTCTCCCTTGCTTTAATTCGTTAAAGCGTTATTATGGAGACTCCCTAAGCCGCTTTAGTCAATGGCTGTTTGTGGAGTCTGCACAAGAAAGAAAGCAGAGGAGGGGGCGAGAGGAGGAGGAGGGGGAGGAGGAGGAGGGGGAATGAATGAAAGACGGGCTTGATTTTCTTCGCAGTCCACGGAACAAATAGCTAACATTTAACGTTTACACCCCGCTTGGCGACTCACTGGCGCTCCGGGGCCGAGCCGAGCCGGGCTAAAGTGTCCCGAAAGCCTTTGGAGGGGTGTAAGTCCCCGGCTATCGGGTTCTCCAGATCCCCTTTAAATGACTGTCAAAGAGGCAAATATCAAATTGCATGAGGTCAAGCCAGTTTGGATTTTAGCTATTCTCTCTCCCTCTCTCTGCTTCACCGCTCCCCTCCCTGCCTGTATACCAGTATCCTAATGTGTTACAATGGAGTCGGACACTCCATCTCAGTATGGGTCCAATTATGATCTTATGTAATAACTTATTACAAAAACAAAACAATAAAGCAACAAGTAAATATTACCACAAATTGGAGGCAAAGGTGCAATGAGCATGCATGGTTGACTTCATGATTAGCTTATATTTTGGTATCCTGCACAATGACAAAATAATAGCCTATATCTTCGCAGTCACTTATTCTCCATAGTCGATATGCAGTTTCGCTATTTGTGGGCAAAAAAACAAAACAAAAAATCTGTTAGATGCAGGGACTTATTTTCGGTGAATCCATGTTTCAGACTGACATATAGCCTACATATTTTGGAGGTAAAAATAAGTAGCCTATAGTAGCCTAGCATCAATATCATCATGTAAGAGAATAAAGTATAGTGCTTTTATTTACTGGTGGTTACACATTATAAATAAATAGTTGTGTTACTATAGAAGGTTAGTAAAAGGTGTTTCGTCATAAATATCAGATTGAAGATTTCGCAGGGGTGTGATGGAACAACGAAAGGTAACGAATGGTGCAACGGAAGAGATGCCCTAAAATAAACCATTCTGAAATGAGTCAAGTGCACATTAGTCTATTTATATCAAACACTTCAGAGACCATGTGGAATATAACAAGTCAGACCAAGAGAGGAGGATTTACCACTTCCCACTTGATAGGCTATATTTTGTACATGTGTAGGCTAAAATAAGATAGTGGAGATATGCAACTAAACCTGATCAATTGTGTGCATATAGCAAGGGATGTGCTCGTTTGGGACAACACACATTATGTTGGATTTTAGCATAACCGCCATATAGGCAAAAATCATTATTAGAAAAAGCATTAATTTGCACGTTTTCCTTAAAAGACAATCATCATAACAGATTGGGTATATGGCAACTTCCATAATGCCTATAAGTTCTATATAACTATTCATACTATCACTATGATCAAAAGTGATTTTATGGGGGACACGGTGTTGGAAATGACACGTCCTTTTTAACAGTGATCTGCACAAGGCCTGTTGTCATTAATCTTCACCAGGCTAATTAAATTAATCCATGGCCTCCTGGCATTGGAATATAACGACTCAATGCAGTAAATCCGCTGCAAAAGAACCGATTTGTACCGAAAGAGTAGGCTACCCTCTTCAATAGCTTACAAAAGCTCCTGGCCTAAATATTTTTTTTGGTAAAATGGTCGTTTGCACCTTTTGGGTTTCAGAGTAATTTTGTAACGGCTATGCAAAAAAAAGAGAGGGAAAAATGGAGGGCGGTTTGTGAGCTGTGGTTTTGATTGACAGACCGTCCGCGAGATCATGTTTAATCCGTGCCTCTCTCGAGCCTGCTCAGAACTCATTTCTGCACCAAGAGATGGGGGACTCAGATGGTTGCCGGGGCAACGCCGATAGCGCTAAGCCATTTCCATTTTCCGCGAAGGGGGAGAAACATCTGCAACAGAGGTCACCGCAAAGTCATCCGCACACACAGCGCTGCTGCCTGTATGTATGGGACACGTTACTCAGAAGGGAATGTATTAGCCTACTCGTTACTCCGTTATCAAAAGTCATGTGACGCATTGGGTTTTTTTTTTTTTTACATCATGGAAGCAGTAATTCGTTAATCGTTACACTAACCTACTACTCGTTACATTAATATTTCCGTTGCACATTTGCTCTCTTATCATTAAACATTGCGATAATTCAGTTACCTCCTCTGCAAATAAGCATGAGCTGAATAGATTTTAAGTCACTTTTCTGGACAACTTTTCTGTCATAACAACTAGTTGAAAGAGAAGAAATCTTTTTTGGATTTATTTAGTTATTAATTTATTAATTTATTTGTGCTAATTCAGCTTCAGTAGGCCTATGACACTTCACAAAAAGGAACGTATTTCCAAGTCCTTGTATCTAACATTTCACATCTTTTAGACATAGCATATGACTAAAACTGTGACTAGTGGTAATGACAAATACAGCCTATCAATGTGATACACTTCACCAAAAACCATATGGCAACATTGGCCCTGAATGCTGTCATTTATTTTTTAAATGTACAGTTTCCAAATAAATTCTTTGCCATTTTACTAAATTTTTGCTCTCCACATAGGCCTAATGAGAAAAATAACGAACAGATCAAAAGCACACACACTTATAGGAGATAAAGCATGGGAGCTGCCACACCTTGCCATGCTTGCTGCCCGTGACTTTCTTCCATCATGCCTCCACCTCGTTCCCTTTCTGTCTCTTCAGAGAGCACGGTGCACAGCATCAGCACCCGCCCGCTGATGTCCCCAAGAAGGAAGGGGGGAGATGAACCGGCCTTTCTGATCAAAGAGTATATAAAGCTCAAGGCTGGCCTTATAGGCAGGTAGGTTGCCTTTATTCTGAGAGCCCCCCAACCCAACCCCCCCCCCCCCCACACACACACACACACACACCTTCTTCCCTAATAGAGCTGCAGAGAAATGCCTTCACTTTCAATCAGGGCGCACCAACCTGACATCATTCTTTTTGGCATTTTAAATCGACTGTCTGTTTCACCTCCGTGTGGAAAAACGCACCCGGAGGTGCCACTTGCTTATATAGAGCGGAAAGCATAATGCATGCTGGCAGGCTGTTAATGCAGCGCCTGTTCGTTTTAATTCAGTATGTCTACAGTGATCGATGAGGTCAAGGGCAGTATTCAAATAAGAAGCGCACAGGGCCTCCCGGTGGCACACCTGGTAGAGCGCGTACCACTTTGCGTGGCCGACCCGGGTTCGAATCTGACCCATGGACCCTTGCCCCATGATCCCCTCTCCCCACCCTCCCTGTCTATACTGTCCCATCCAATAGGACGAATCAGCGTGACATCACAACAACAACAACAACAAACTGCAGCAGTATATGGTAGTATATGAAATAAAGCTCAAAATCTGTACCTAACAAACATAGCTTATATATTTGGACTTTGTGAGTGTTAGCAGAAGTAGCTCAAGGGTCTGATGTATAGTGTTAAAGTTGTGTGAAAGGCCACAGTTTTAAAATGTGTGGATTTAGTAAGAGTGACACACTCAAGGCTGGCTCCATAGGGTCCCATTATAAAGGCTGAAAAAAGCACAACATGTAAACTGTGATTTCTCAAACAGTACAAAATATCAATTAAAGCTGAATAAGGCGATAGAGTCCTAAAAGAGGTCACTCGTTTAAAGTTTAAACGGAGTGTCTAGCTTAAAGTATGAAGGAGTAGTTACTAGGGATGTCACAATATATCGTCCCACGATATATCGCGATATCAAAATGTGACAATATGTATCGTTGAGATGAAATCTCATATCGCGAGAAAAAGAAGCTGAACATGGTGGCACTGATCTGCATCTGATTGCATGCTCGCTCTCCTTTTCATTGCTTTGTTTGAACAGACGAGGGACGTTACAGACACGGAGGATGAACATGGTGAATTTACTCAAATTAGCGTGGAGGATGCCCCCTCAACTTACAAATCAATCAGCAAAAAATATTGTTAAAATATCGTATCGTGTCGTTATCGTGAACCCAATATCGTGTATCGTATCGTATCGTGAACTGAGTGTATCGTGACACTAGTAGTTACAGTTCAAAGAGGGCATGGTTTCACATTGAAATGCTGTTTAAAATGAACATAAGTTGCCCCCAGAAGCTGTGGAAGCCGTTTGTTTAGCAACATCCTGATCCCTGTATGAAGAACGCACCATAAACTACAGACATCAAAGTCCCTCTGCTCCTCTTCTCTCAGTCAACAGTAGCATACCTGTCAGAACATAGCCCCGCCCCCTCCTCAGTCCTGCTCTCCTATTATCTCCACAGCTCTATATTCCACTGCAGTGAATCCCCATGGGCTGCCTTCCACTGAGTTTATTTGGTCTGTGTCTATAAGATAAAGAACAAAGTTAGACGAAGGACAACAATGTGGCGGAGTGTGATCAGGAGGAATAATTATAATAAGGCTAATAAGGCCAGCACATTGTTGAAGCAAGTTTGCATGTCGCTATATATATATATATATATATATATATATATATATATATATATATATATATATATATATATATATATAAAGAAAAAAACATTGCATGGATGCAACTGGGACGTATCCTCAGTGATGTACCCTGGGGTCATAGGATGTTTCGGGTCTCGCAACATCATACACCCTCGCCCAGGTGACCCAGCCGCGGCTGGCCAAGCCCCAACTTACGTCCCAGTAGCTACCCACGGTCAGCCCTCTAGGAAGGGTCGAAGGTGGTCACGTGGTCAGGGCCACTCAATCCGCTGCTCCGGAACTACTCTGCCGGGACCGGGGTGGGGGGGTGGGGGGGGGGCTCTGGTACGTAGAGGGACCGGGCTCTGTGGGTTGCCACCCGGCCGGGCTCCTCCCTCGTCTCACCAGGTCTAGGACCTGTGCACTGCACCAGACTCCCCCGCTCCAAACATCTCATTCCGACGTGATATATATATATATCATATATATATGTATATATATATATATGTGGCTTAATTTAAGTAGGCGACATGCAAACCTCCTTCAATAATGTGCAGCCCAATCTGACCTGGGGTGTGTGGGCATGCATTAAAGATACACGCACACACCATGTCAACTTTGTTATTACTATATTACATATTTGACAACGAATGCTGTAATTGCAGAGGATGCTTCAGGCCCAAAGTATTCCAACTGCCCCCCTTTCACATGACAGTGTGCTTTTGAAAGGCTGAAGAACTGATGAAGGAAAGGGACAGCCACAGGAGGAGAGATAGAGCAGTAGCTCACAGGCCAAATACAGACTGATGCAGTCAACATATCTGATGGAAGGTCACAGTGTTTCAAGAGTGGAGCCTACATTAACGATCGTTCAAGGAAAAGAGGCCTCTGCAGTTGGAACTTTCAGAGGAACTTTTAAGAAGAGGGTCCCTAATCTCATAGGCTGGCAGTGACCTCACAGAAAGCTGTAAAGTAAAAAAAAAAATAAGAATCAAAATGTACATTAATTTGAATAGAGCAACATATGTTGTGCTGTGAGAAATAAAGTTGTCCAATTCACATTTTGGGAAAGCTGCATCATCGGTTAATGTTTAGCTCAGAAATATCAAGGCATTGACATAATAGAGCTGAACAGTCACGTGATGTCTCCTGCCCCGGAAGAGAATAAAGACGGGGGAAGGAGGGGGGGGGGGGGGGTGTTTCAGTATGTCACGGGTTGGCTTGGTTCCAGCCTTAAAACTCATTATACAGTATAAGGATTTTTCTAAATGTCTATGGAGAAAATGAATGGGGAACTCTCTTCCGGGGCAAGAGACGTCACGTGACTGTTCAGCTCTATATAATTCTGTAATGCTTAGCCATTAATATGCTAAAGGGAAAAGACTGAAGTCTGCAAAAGACTATGGCCATGTTTTCCTTTCAATCCTTTGTGAAACCTAACAAATCATTTCTAGATGTCTATACAAACGATAACATTTGGGACAATTTAAGCAATTCCAACACATTAATTTGTACAACAAAATGGTTTTGAGCAACTGCAAAACCTAGACTACTACAAGTTATTATACAATGTCAAGGTCTAACAAAGTAAACATCTCTCAATGTGTTATCTTTTGTTTTTGTCCACCAAAGCCCACAGGATTATTCATGATAAAAGGTATGGGCTAAACATGATAGTGATAGGCTTGACAATATTTGGTTTTTAAATTTTATTCACATCCATTTATATTTAGAATATTTTTCCATAACAGTAACAGTATGCACGCCTCTCCAGATCCTAATCTGGAGCATAATAGGAGACCTCTCTGAAGCCAATTGGAAGGCATTACACATAGCAGGCGGAGCTTAATAAGATCATCAGGAGCCACTGAGATGATAGATAATCGGATAAATAATTCCAAGAGCACTGATAAAAGTGCTGAAGGAATATTTCCCTCCAAACTCCATGACTCAGTTCAGACGCATGCTAGAACCCGTATAATAAGTCAAAATGGATGGTTAAATCTGTTAACATCCCTGTTTGTATAAATGTACTTATTCTAATGGTTGGAATATACCATTGAGCCAGCAGTGGGTTGGGGCAGACCAAAGATGGCCTTTACTCATTAGACTCTATAATCTTATCTACTTCTCTTCCTTCAAAAACATATCCGTCGCATATTAACATCAAGGAAAATAGATAACATTATTGTTAGATCGCACTGATCTGACTGAGTATTTGTTTCAGCAAAAACAACAGGTGTCAGATGAAAACACTATTACGTTTGATGATGGAGAAAGGCTGTTGTTTTTTGACTGAAGTGTACAATAGGGATTTGACTGAAGCATTAACTTTTAACCTCAATAAGGGGTCCTGTGGCATGTGGAGTTAGCCTCTTAATGACAAAGTCCTTATAACACAGTTGGCTATAACAGTGCTTCTCAAACCTTTTCACATCAAGGACCCCCAAACGGACACAAATTAGAGCGTGGACTCCAATTTGAGAAGATTAAAGGAACACTCTGCCCATTTTCAACCAGCTTTGTATCATTAGAACATCAGTAGTATATCAGAAAACTGTAAACTGTTTTGAAGTCTGTCATTTAATTTGACAGTTATTGAGTGTTAAAGTGTGGACCAGTGACATCACTGGTCCACACTAACTCAAATTAATAACTCATTAACTCAAATCAACTCTCAATAACTGTCAAACTAGATGAATGATGACTAGTTTGACAGTTATTGAGAGTTGATTTGAGTTAATGACTGAGTTATTAATTTGAGTTAGTGTGGATCAGTGATGTCACTGGTCCACACTTTAACACTCAATAACTGTCAAATGAAATGACAGACTTCAAAACCGTTTACAGTTTTCTGATATACTACTGATGTTCTAATGATACAAATCTGGTTGAAAATGGGCGGAGTGTTCCTTTAATTGATTATGACCCTTTTTTGGGACCCCCTGGAACCCCCTCAAGGACCCCTAGGGATCCCCGCACCTCAGTTTGAGAGGCACTGGTCTATAAAGCAACGCATCAACGGTTCAGGTATGAAACAGAGAATTACATAAAAGGATGAATGTCCATCATGCCTCAGGTAACGGGGACATAAGGTAAGTGTGAACTGTATGTGAACTATTGTTCCGATTGCTCTGTTCCCTCCACATGTGACACACATACATTAGCCCGACACACAAGCTTAACAGATTTGGCCCATGGCCTCCTAACATCAACTACTATGAGGGTGAGATGAGAAGCAAATGTTCTTGCCATAATAGCCGTTTTCAGTACCTAGCTCATGTGGAAAGCATTCCTTATCAATTCCTCCAGCACACAATGGCAAAGTGCTACCGTCTGCATGCATGGGCCAACGTCGGTCTTTGAGGAAACGCAAACAGATCCCAAAAATAAAAGCCCACCATTTTCCTTTGATTGGTCTTATCATAATACCAAACATCTCAGACTGTTCAGGCCCGTCATTAGTCTCCCAGAGCAGAGTGGAGGGATATCAGTCAGAACCCGAAAGTATAAAAGGGCTATGAGGGCTATCGGGGGAGAGGAGGTGATGTCATGCGAGTACGGCACTGTATTCAGACAGTGAATGAGAGATGGGACAATTTAGATATACTCAAATAGCCCCAGCAAATCTGCAACAAAGGCAGGCCATCTCTTTTTGTATTCAGGCCTGTCAACATCTCTGCTCCAGATTAGGACGGGTGAAGCAAGAGAGAGGGAAGCCCCACAGGCATCTGCCACTCATCTGATGCACATCAGTTTGATGCTGCTTTTTTTTTTTTACTCCTTAATACTTGATTGTATTATCTGGGGCGTGATAAAAAAATAAGTCGCTGTTTCTGCCCGGAGCTCCAAAATGTCACTCAGAGAGAAGCCGGAGTGAAGATATGCTAAAAGGCTTTCTCTGCTTCTGGCACAGACAAGGAGATACAGAGTAGATTATGCTTTATTAGCTGTTCATGGAGACTTAATTGTGAGATCAAAGTTAACAATGTTCCGTCAGTGCGACAGAGACGATTTCACTATAGGGGTGAGAAATATCAGTGCAATAATAGTTTGAGCGTGTTTCTAATGTTTTGGACAAAATCAGAGGGGATATTTGGCCATGTGCGCTACCATT
Source organism: Poromitra crassiceps (assembly GCF_964638095.1). Classification (NCBI taxonomy): domain Eukaryota; kingdom Metazoa; phylum Chordata; class Actinopteri; order Beryciformes; family Melamphaidae; genus Poromitra; species Poromitra crassiceps. Next base: position 24,280,407 of record NC_139624.1, on the reverse strand, counting down.
TCTACTGCAAAAAAACAATTCAAAATATTGCTTCAATGACAGTTAACTTCCAAATGAATCTGGTCAGAAATATAACAGCTCACATTAAAGAGAGTATTGGGTTTTGAAAATGTATAAACACTAGTTCCAGGGAGTTCTATATAATAATTCTATATAGAACACCAATTTCTATTACGAAAGCTAAGTGCATATAGCATAATATTCACACAAATATGAGGAAACATAAACAGACCAGTGATTTATGGTTGTTAGTAGAGATATAATGTAGAGCATGTGTTTGTAGATTTTTTTCCCCCTCTAAGGTTTCGTGCCAGTCTCAGATCCACATGCCCCGCGCTGCCAGTCAGTCAGATAGATGTCCACTCTGCAGAAAGCCAGCACTCAAGTTACACAACGGATAGGATTTCCACCAGAGTACGTCAAACAGACTTCCTCCACTCTATTACCCACAAACCCCCTAAAGTCAGTCCACATATTACAACTACAAGGCTGGCTTTAGAGTCGGTCCACATATTGCAACTACAAGGCTGGGTTTAGAGTCAGTCCACATATTACAAGTACAAGGCTGGCTTTAGAGTCAGTCCACATATTACAACTACAAGGCTGGCTTTAGAGTCAGTCCACATATTACAACTACAAGGCTGGCTTTAGAGTCAGTCCACATATTACAACTACAAGGCTGGCTTTAGAGTCAGTCCACATATTACAACTACAAGGCTTTAGAGTCGGTCCACATATTACAACTACAAGGCTGGCTTTAGAGTCAGTCCACATATTACAACTACAAGGCTGGCTTTAGAGTCAGTCCACATATTACAACTACAAGGCTGGCTTTAGAGTCAGTCCACATATTACAACTACAAGGCTGGCTTTAAAGTCAGTCCACATACAACTACAAGGCTGGCTTTAGAGTCAGTCCACATACAACTACAAGGCTGGCTTTAGAGTCAGTCCACATATTACAACTACAAGGCTGGCCTTAGAGTCAGTCCACATATCACAACTACAAGGCTGGCTTTAGAGTCAGTCCACATATTACAACTACAAGGCTGGCTTTAGAGTCAGTCCACATATTACAACTACAAGGCTTTAGAGTCAGTCCACATATCACAACTACAAGGCTGGCTTTAGAGTCAGTCCACATATTACAACTACAAGGCTTGTTTTAGAGTCAGTCCACATACAACTACAAGGCTGGCTTTAGAGTCAGTCCACATATTACAACTACAAGGCTGGTTTTAGAGTCAGTCCACATATCACAACTACAAGGCTGGTTTTAGAGTCAGTCCACATATCACAACTACAAGGCTGGCTTTAGAGTCAGTCCACATATCACAACTACAAGGCTGGTTTTAGAGTCAGTCCACATATTACAACTACAAGGCTGGCTTTAGAGTCAGTCCACATATCACAACTACAAGGCTGGTTTTAGAGTCAGTCCACATATTACAACTACAAGGCTGGCTTTAGAGTCAGTCCACATATCACAGCTACAAGGCTGGCTTTAGAGTCAGTCCACATATTACAACTACAAGGCTGGCTTTAGAGTCAGTCCACATATTACAACTACAAGGCTTTAGAGTCAGTCCACATATCACAACTACAAGGCTGGCTTTAGAGTCAGTCCACATATTACAACTACAAGGCTGGCTTTAGAGTCAGTCCACATATTACAACTACAAGGCTTTAGAGTCAGTCCACATATCACAACTACAAGGCTGGCTTTAGAGTCAGTCCACATATTACAACTACAAGGCTGGCTTTAGAGTCAGTCCACATATTACAACTACAAGGCTTTAGAGTCAGTCCACATATCACAACTACAAGGCTGGCTTTAGAGTCAGTCCACATATTACAACTACAAGGCTGGTTTTAGAGTCAGTCCACATACAACTACAAGGCTGGCTTTAGAGTCAGTCCACATATTACAACTACAAGGCTGGTTTTAGAGTCAGTCCACATATCACAACTACAAGGCTGGTTTTAGAGTCAGTCCACATACAACTACAAGGCTGGCTTTAGAGTCAGTCCACATATTACAACTACAAGGCTGGTTTTAGAGTCAGTCCACATATCACAACTACAAGGCTGGCTTTAGAGTCAGTCCACATATCACAACTACAAGGCTGGTTTTAGAGTCAGTCCACATATTACAACTACAAGGCTGGCTTTAGAGTCAGTCCACATATCACAACTACAAGGCTGGTTTTAGAGTCAGTCCACATATTACAACTACAAGGCTGGCTTTAGAGTCAGTCCACATATTACAACTACAAGGCTGGCTTTAAAGTCAGTCCACATACAACTACAAGGCTGGCTTTAGAGTCAGTCCACATACAACTACAAGGCTGGCTTTAGAGTCAGTCCACATATTACAACTACAAGGCTGGCTTTAGAGTCAGTCAGTCCACATATCACAACTACAAGGCTGGCTTTAGAGTCAGTCCACATATTACAACTACAAGGCTGGCTTTAGAGTCAGTCCACATACAACTACAAGGCTGGCTTTAGAGTCAGTCCACATATCACAACTACAAGGCTGGCTTTAGAGTCAGTCCACATATCACAGCTACAAGGCTGGCTTTAGAGTCAGTCCACATATTACAACTACAAGGTTGGCTTTAGAGTCAGTCCACATATTACAACTACAAGGCTGGTTTTAGAGTCAGTCCACATATCACAACTACAAGGCTGGTTTTAGAGTCAGTCCACATATCACAACTACAAGGCTGGTTTTAGAGTCAGTCCACATATCACAACTACAAGGCTGGTTTTAGAGTCAGTCCACATATTACAACCGGGTCATCCCTATGTTCCCACAGACATATGTACCCCCATTTCTAAGAAATGTTCCTCCCATCAAAATTAGGTCCTATGTCCCCACAGTCCTATGTCCCCACAGCCCTATGTCCCCACAGCCCTATGTCCCCACAGTCCTATGTCCCCACAGTCCTATGTCCCCACAGCCCTATGTCCCCACAACCCTATGTTCCCCAGAGGATTTCCCCCCAAATTCAGCGCTATGTTCCCCCATTTCTAAGAAGTTTTCTTCGCATCAAGATTAGGCCATATGTCCCCTTCCCACAGCACAGGTATGGCCATTCCCTAATAATGCACATAACGTGTTGTTGCCCCCCTTAACCCTAATATAACCCCCCCCCCACCCCGAAAAGACCAAAGACCTTTTGAGATACGTGTGCCTGTACAAGGTGCGCTCACACACAGACTATCCCTTGCTCTCTCTTATAGAGACAGTCCGCATGTCTGGGAAACGCCCATAAAATGTTAAACGGCTGGCGCGCGAGTGGGGTAAAACCGCCCATATATCTCATGGGCTGACTCACCAAAAGATGGTGCTGCGGTTCTAGAGCAGAACACAAGACGCCTGCTCAGATGTGCGTTTACTGCGATGGTTAAATCCCCGATCATGTCTGCCTGGGCTGCTGGGCTATCAGCTAAATTCTAACTTTGCTGAATGGATAGAACGGGGTAATTTACCCCACAGACATGCGGACTGTCTTTATATTCCTGACACGTAGCCCCGCCCAACTCTGCAGTACTTAACGAGCGGATTCTGCACTAGCCAACAAGTGTGCGAGAAACCCTGCAGAAAACATATTAAACAAAATATGTAAGTTGACTTCAATACACATTGTACCTAATAGCCAATTATATAATTGTATAACAACAAATATATATTTGGATATAAATTAAACTCAAGTCCATTTTTTCCTAATGTTTATTTCAGACCACACCCCCCTGCTATACCTGTTTGTTCAACTCATTCACCTACTGTAGCTCTGCAAGTCCTGGTCCAGGTGCACATTCTACCTTCAGAGTAGTTGAAGCTGTACTTGCTTGTACGTGCTTGGTCCTCACTTGCTACACGCAGGTTGCAACACTGGTACATCTTTATTTATAAGGCTATTCTTGGCAAGCTTCCACCCTACATCTGCTCTAAGTTCGAACTGATTCAGAGTTCTGTGAATCTCAGATCCATCGCTTGGGTGCGGTTTAGAGTGCCACCTGCGCGGACTGATGTAAGCAGGAGATCTCTTTTTTACTTTGGCCCTTGGTCTTGGAATGACCTTCAAACCCGCCTTAAACTGGCCTCTCTGGTCTCTTTATATAGTTTTAAACAAAAACTAGCCGAGGTCCTTGCCACCTGCTGTTCCTGCTTTGAGGTGTAGCACTCCTCTTCTTGACTTTTTACTAGCTGTCTCTCATGTTGATGAGGCATGCTTTTGATTGTACTGTTTTATTGCATTGGTCTTTTAGATCATTTCTATTTGTCTTAAATTTTCTCCATTTTGAGTTGATGGTGGTCAAATGACAGAAATTTTTGTATGTGTATTTGTACTTGTGCATTTTGTACGACGTGAAACGTGCTTTCGCCTTCTTGGCCAGATCACCCTTGAAAAAGAGACCTCGGTCTCAATGGGTTTTTTATTTTCTGGTTAAATAAAGGTTTGATTGATTGATTGTACCACTTACATACTTGTGCATGCATGTTACAGAAAACACAATTTCCTTTTACAGTAATGTATGTGATTAGATTTTTTTAGGCACAGTGCATTCTAATGAGATGTAAGTACACCAGATTTCAGCTAGTAGCGGATCATCCTGAAGTCACAGTGAGCTTGACTTTTGACCACCAAAATCGAATCAGTTCATCGAGTCCTAGTAGACTTTTGTACCAATTTTGTAGGTGCCGCACCGCTGTTCCGAGTTGGAAAATATTGGCATATCCCTAGACCCGACTCCGCGATTAAGATTACGGCAGAAGTGCAAACAGTCCGTTATGTCCCAGAATCCCCTGTGTGGTTGCCAGGTAACTATGTGATTGACAGGTCAGGTACTAATCTGAGCCGTGTGCAGGAGGCGTGGCAGGCTGCCACCGTTGCCGCGGCGCTGACCCCTCGTCACCCCCGCTGTAGCCGCTCCATCTCGCATGGCTCACTCTCATTTTGTATGTCTTATCTGAGTGACAGCGTCCTGTTTGACACACACACACACACACACACACACACACACACACACACTTTCTCACTCTTTTTTTGTCCCCCCAGCCGCACACCATGCACATACACACATGCAAATACGTACTTATATACACACCTAAAGTCAGCCCAGTGCTTCTGACAGCTCTCCGGGGGTGCGCCTCAGGAGTTGACCCCGTGACCCCGCGAACCCGGAGGTTGGAGGGCGGGGTTAACGGCGGGGCTCTGGAGGGCATCAATAGAGGTGTTGTTTGGAGGTGTGAAGAAGGGGAAGTCTGATACCCACTTACCTCATATTCACCAAGGCAGGCATCTCCCCTCCCTCTCTCTCTTTCTCCCTCTCTCCCGTGTAATTTGAATACAAATGTGACCACTTCCATGCCCGAGAAATTCCAGCAAAGTACAAGTATTAATTGCTTCCCTCAGAATGGTATTCTTGAAATGCCTCTGAAACATCATTTAGTGGATAGGGCTGCGCTTAGGGAGGAACCTCCACTATATTGGCATATTGGTAGCGGATGACACTGACGGCCCGATGTGTGCCTGGGCGGCCTTGGGCATGCTGCTAACACACCAGCCAGGGTAATAACGCCTGGATTCATCTGAGATGTTTCTAACGAAGAGAGAGGTGATTGGAGGCTGTACCTCGCCATTTAAAAAAAAACTGCTAGCTGACATTTTTGCCACATGGTGTTGCAAATGAGCTGATGTTGTTAAACTGACCGAACTTCTTTCTGTGGACTGGATATGGCCTCTGTGCATAGCAACAGTCTATATAGCAGTGGATGCAATGCCATGAGTGACCAATCAGAATCGAGTATTCAACAAGGCTGTGTAATAAATCACTATATCTGTATAAGTGAAGAAGAAAAAATAGCCCTAAAAAGGCAAAAAACAAGAATTATGTATTTATTCACAGAATTGACATGAAACAATGTACTACAAAGTGCAGACTGTGTGCCTCTTTAACACACACAACAAAGTGCAGACTGTGTGCCTCTTTAACACACACAACAAAGTGCAGACTGTGTGCCTCTTTAACACACACTGACCGCAACTTGTCCACGTGTGAAGTTAAAATGTTTAAAGGAAGGATACAAAATAATGCCTCACTAAAATCTTTTCGACATGTGCAAATTTAGTTGATAGAAAAACAAAATGCAAACTAGAACGACCGCACCGCGGCTATATGCCTCAGTCCAGACTTTGACATTTGAGCCAAATGTGAAGAAATTCCATCAAGGTGTTACTGAGATATGGCGTTAACGAGCTTGAAAATGGCGTTTGTGAGGTCACAGTGACCTTGACGTTTGACCACCAACATGTAATCAGTTCATCCTTGAGTCCAAGTGGATGTTTGAGGCAAATCTGAAGAAATTCTGTCAAGGCGTTCTTGAGATATTGCATAACGAGCTTGAAAATGGTATTTGTGAGGTTACAGTGACCTTAAACTTTGGCCTTTGACCACCAAAATCTAATTAGTTTATCCGTGAGTCCAAGTCGAGGTTTGAGACCAATTTGATTAAATTCCGTCAAGGCGTTCCTCAGATATCACGTTAACGAACATCGGACGGACGTACGGACGTACGGACAACCCGAATCCATAATGCCTCTGGCCTGGCTATCGCCGGCGGAGGCATAAAAATACACATTTCAGTATCAATATCACAATACGGTATCACGCTATGGCGCTAGTGTATCGATAATGTATCGCAAGAGGATCACAATCGATATAACGATATTTTGAGTTTTTCGTCCAAACCCCGAGTCCCCAGTGTGTCTTCACTCCACCCGCATAGAAGGTGGGAGAGCTGACTGTGCTCTGCACTGTGTGCATGGTAGAGCTGACTCTGCTCTGCACTGTGTGCATGGTAGAGCTGACTGTGCTCTGCACTGTGTGCATGGTAGAGCTGACTGTGCTCTGCACTGTGTGCATGGTAGAGCTGTTTGTGCTCTGCACTGTGTGCATGGTAGAGCTGACTGTGCTCTGCACTGTGTGCATGGTAGAGCTGACTGTGCTCTGCACTGTGTGCATGGTAGAGCTGTTTGTGCTCTGCACTGTGTGCATGGTAGAGCTGACTGTGCTCTGCACTGTGTGCAGGGTAGAGCTGACTGTGCTCTGCACTGTGTGCATGGTAGAGCTGACTGTGCTCTGTACTGTGTGCATGGTAGAGCTGACTGTGCTCTGCACTGTGTGCATGGTAGAGCTGACTGTGCTCTGTACTGTGTGCATGGGAGAGCTGACTGTGCTCTGCACTGTGTGCATGGTAGAGCTGTTTGTGCTCTGCACTGTGTGCATGGTAGAGCTGACTGTGCTCTGCACTGTGTGCATGGTAGAGCTGACTGTGCTCTGTACTGTGTGCATGGGAGAGCTGACTGTGCTCTGCACTGTGTGCATGGTAGAGCTGACTGTGCTCTGCACTGTGTGCATGGTAGAGCTGACTGTGCTCTGCACTGTGTGCATGGTAGAGCTGACTGTGCTCTGCACTGTGTGCATGGTAGAGCTGACTGTGCTCTGCACTGTGTGCATGGTAGAGCTGACTGTGCTCTGCACTGTGTGCATGGTAGAGCTGACTGTGCTCTGCACTGTGTGCATGGTAGAGCTGACTGTGCTCTGCACTGTGTGCATGCAACAAGTGTGTGAGAGAATGAGACAAAAGAAAGAGAGAAGGGGGGCAAAGGAAATCGACGGAGGGAATAATAGTGTTGTGTCGCCCGGTGTTTTTTTTTTTGGGGGGGTTGGGAGGGGAGGAGGGGGTTTGAAATGGGCCTTTAGAAGGCGAGGAAACTGGGGGAATCAAACACTTCCTGGCTTGAAAGTGGAATCAGTGGAGACTTCCTCCCTCATATGCAGGTAGGAGAGGCACCATCAGGGAGGAACAAAGACACAAAGTCTAAACACAAGGCTTTACGCGTCACCGTCTCTGTGTTGAGAGCGCAAGAGGGGACACAGAGAGAGCTTGTGTGTGTGTGTGCATGCGTGTGCATGTGTATGTGCGTGTGCATGTGTGCATGCGTGTGCATGTGTATGTGTGTGTGTGTGTGCGTGCGTGTGTGTGAGCGTGCGAGCTCCTCGGCCTCTCTAGGGGTGGTAAGGCACACCGCCGTGGTGCGGTGGGGGGCGAGAGGCTCGGCGGCGATTCTGTGGAGCTCATTCCACAACCGGTCACAGGGTTAAGTGCCGGAGTCAGACACACACACGTGCACATGGACACGCACACACGTAGACACACGCATACCTAAAGGGTGCACACACACACACACACACACACACACACACACACACACGTACAAACTGAACACTGGAGCCATTGAGGAGAATGTACAGGGTAGACGCCACTTGAGGGGGGTCCATGACACACACACACACACACACACACACACACACACACACACACACTTGCACATATACATTGTCAATAGGAGCTGAAAATAGTCTGACCACACAGGCTGCCGAAAGCTTTATGACTAACATCCTTTAATGTTAATGTAATCCTGGGCTGCAGGCAGGTAGGACAGTATGCAGCTTGAGTCTGACAGCTAGACTTGGTTGAGGCGAAGCTTGTAGACTTGTTGTAGACATGTAGATTTGGTTGAGGCTAAGCTTTCACTCGACAGTCTGACGATTGTTAAAAGGCCTACAGGTAACTAGGGTGAGACTGATATGGGACCTTGAAGGCTAGCACCGCCACGCAGGGCTGATTTTACACTTCATGGGCCCTGGGGCTATTCATCTCTGCAGGGCCCCCCCCTCAAGCGGAAGGGAATGTTTTTTTTGTGTTTTTTTTTTTACCTTTTTTAGCCGTATTTAAAGGAATATCTCATTTTAAATCAACATTAGGATTATACTGTTGTGATGTCATTATTCAGTGTCTTCTCCTTTTCTCACTAACTTTCATGTCACCACCTGCTCTCCTGTCAGCATTCTAACTTACAAACACAAACTGTAGGTTTAGCCATCATGTTCTTTCATAAACAGCCTGATTGGAAAGAAAACATTGCCACTGAGATGTCACAACAAGCACTTTTATTATTATTATTTAGTATTTATTATTGCTGTTATTATTACAAAAAAAAAAAAAAAATGTGATGTCCCGGGCCCCGGGGCTTCAGCCCCGGTAAGCCCGTTGGTAAAATCAGCCCTGCCGCCACGGGCATTTTCTGAATGAATCTGCCCATAGTCAATATTTTTTTGCCAATATTCAGGCCCGCCCACATAAATGAATGGGCCCCTGAAAAGGTCCAGTGAATGAGGCCTCCCCAGGTCTGCTTTACTCATATCAATGCATGTTCACTGACTATAGCGATAGTTAAATCAGTGCATTTCTCAGCCAGGTGATGAGGCCGGTGTTACACCGTATATTTGGTCCCAGATCAGATCCTGTGACTTGGCCTCACCACCAGCCGCCCACGGCGTACTTTCATACCTCCCCATTTTGGCTCCCTATTTGTCAACCCTTTCTCCCACTGTGCTTTCGAGTGGTACTTTCTCCTGTCCATCTCCAAATGTCAGAGTGATACAAGCTAAATGGCTGTAGCGGACTCCGTTTCTGTCATGCTGTGTCATGTCATGCTAGCCATGCTAGCTTGTTGAGAAGGAGGCTAAAAGATGCTCCAAAGTTAGGCAACATTTTGGCGAGGGAAATAGCAAGGGTCCCTTGACCTCTCACCTCAAAATATCTGAATGAAAATGGGCTCTATACCCTGGAGCAACAATCAATATTTTGTTTTCGTTTTAAATGGTGAGTATTCTGCTTCAAAATAAAAGTATTATTATTATTTTTTTTGCTGGCCTCCATGGGTCCGTCCCCCTATCAGCTGTGCCCCAGAAAGTTTTCCTCCTTTTCACTAATTATGGGCAGCCCAGCCAATATTCATTATCTTTAAATTTGACCATTTTTGTGCTAAAAAATATATTCCCAAAAGGCCCACAAGTAGGCAGTGTTTCCCACCACAACTTTATTGTTGTCAGGGGAAGAAGCCTTAGCCTGGTTAAAACCATCCGGATCCCTGAACTCACATTGTGTTTCCTTCTGCGGTTCTGTGTGGACTCCAAGCAGTCCAGTCATTTCAGTGGGTGGGAGTACTTGCATTGACAGACAACTCCTTCAGCCAATCAGCGTCACCAAATCCAGTCCTTCAGCCAATCAGCGCCAGATACAGTCAAATCCAAATCCACTCGGAAGAATGGCGAAAATGTATTTTCGGCCAAGAAACTCCGCTGTTGCATACTCCTGTTCTTGTTTAATTGTTGTTATTGAGTCCATTTCTAAAATAACTGCACTTATGACTGTGTAAACTCGACGATCGAGCCGCAAAGCCATGGGAGCAGCCATTACTGCTTTGTATGCGGCGTCCCTGATTGGCCGGTTACAATGTCAAATACAAGGCAGGTCCCTCTGAAAACGCCCACCCTGGGCAGGAGGCCATGCGGTCCCGCAGAACAAAACAAATGTGAGTTCATTTGACAGGATGGTTTAACAGGCTTTACTGTAGCTGTATTTAAAATAGGGAAGCCTGTGAAACAGCATTTAGAATTTAGAGTCTAAGAATTGATGGTCTAAACTTTGGACCATCAATTGTGAATGAATGTATGGTTTGACTTCCTCATGGCGCCCCTCCTCATTACAACATGCTACCGGGATGGGAGGAGGACTTCAGAGAGATTCCAGAAGACCTGTGGGAGATAATTCTGCATCGGGTCCCTTCCTCTTCAATTTGCACTTTGGCATGGGCTGATTCAATGCAAAATAGTTCATGGCACACACTTAAATCAAGTTAGATTAGCCCAGATTTATGGCAACATTGATCCCACCTGTGACAGATGCCATCAGGCCCCTGCAGTCATGTCACATTATGTGGTCCTGCTCTTCCCCCTTTACACTTTTGATCAGAAATGTTTAAAACAATCTCAAATCCTATAATAAGAATGTGAAGCATCTCTGTGTGTGTGTGTGTGTGTGTGTGTGTGTGTGTGTGTGTGTGTGTGTGTGTGTGTGTGTGTGTGTGTGTGTGTGTGTGTGTGTGTGTGTGAGTGAGTGAGTAAGTGAGTGAGTGAGCCACAGGCCTTACGTGTGATCAGGCTGAATCTTTCAGGACATGTAAAGAGCACCTCTGTGGGTGACCTAACGGAGCTGGATTTTTGAATTATGTAATTAGGGCCGAGTAAATGAGCAAAAATGGCTAACTAGTGGCCAAAATGAATCAGCACAGGTTCAGCACCATGGAGAGCTCCATTCATTAGCTAGTGGAGAAGCACACCTGGGCGGAGTTGGAATCAGCCCCCTCTGGAGAGAGAGAGGAGAGTCTGCATGCCAACTCCATAATTGTGAGCTCCAACAGGTATCAGAGGGACGATACACGGCACAAGGATTCCATGAGTAGCAATGAAATCCCAATCAGCTCGACTGCTCTAGCTTGCTTTGCTGTTCCTCCTGCAAACTTGTTTCTACTTGCACTTGACACTTGACTAATAAGTATAACTCATAATAGCATTATGCTTGACGCTGCTTTATATTGCAAACATCACCGTTAGGGTGTCAAGTTTATAACGTTATCTTACAGCAGAATCAAATTCATTAGCAAGTAGTAGCAACATGCTAATAACGTACATCACTCTGCCAACCGGCTGCTGCAGCAAGTCCATTCCATCAGCGTTTAATCCACATCACAGCCACTTCTTGTCGTCTGTGATGGCGTGGTTTAACGCTAATTTCTCCATCAGTTATTCTGTTGATAGCCTGCCGGTGTAGATAAGCTAGCATGGTAACGGCTATAGCGTCGTCTGTTCTTATGCAAAAATCCATCTTCTTTTGACCTTTTCCTTGGTAGGACAGCCATGAAACGATAAATCATGCTGTTTCTTCTTTGAATTTGAACAAAAATGCACACTACATGCCTGAGTGCTTTCACACTGAGCGATTGTTATCGGATCACGGCGAATGAATGGACAAACGCAGCGAGCGCAGAAAGCGGAAGTGCGAATTACCATTCTATGCTCGGGCGCCATCTTGTGTGAAATAGGCCAATTGTACTTGGCCAATTCCCCTTGCTGTCTGGGAAGAGTTGTAGACTAGCACATGCTTCATCCGATACATGTGCAGTCGCCAGCCGCTTCTGTTCACCTGACAGCGAGGGGCTTCACCGGCAGGACATGGCGCGTGGGAGGATCACGCTCTTCCCCCCAGTTCCCCTCCCCCCGATCGGTACCCCACCGGCTTCCCATCCGCAGACACGGTCAATTGTGTCTGCAGGAGCGTCTGGCCAAGCCGGAAGGTGCCGCTGCCGGGAATTGAACCTGGGTCTCTGCGGTGGTAGGCGAGTGCTCTCTTCCAGCTGTGGGTTGCACACGGGCTGTAGACGTGGCACAGTGCAGCGGGTAGGTAGCTGTATAGCTTCCATACTGGAGCTCCAGTGAGATGCTGTGAAGCTAGCGTGCTACTAGCTTGGCTGGGCTGTGGTGCATCTGTCTTTGTGTCTTTGTGTCTGGGGTAAACCCCTGCTGCCGCTGAGCCTTTGTCTCCTCCTGATCGCCTCTAATGCTGCAGCACTAATTGTTTAACACAGAAACACGTCTTTTCTCCCTTTAATGTTTTTGTTTTTATTGTCGCCCGTGCATTTATTACAAAACCTTTGTGGATTTTGAACACACGCCTCCCTCACCCTCTCCCCTACCCTCCCTCCCTCCTCCCACCCTCATCTTCCTCTCTCTCTCTCTCTCTCCCAAATGCCCGCCCCGAAAAATAAAATGAAAAATGAAAATGTGAACATCAGCAGAAAAAAACGGGGGATGTCTGGCAAGTTGCATCATTTTCAGAAACAAACAGTGTGAAACCGTGTTAGCCAGCCTATTAGCATATATACATAAAGAGCGCGCGTGCGTGCCCGTCTCCAAAATAAAAGGAAAACACAAAAAGAGGCAAGCGTTACTCTCCACTACCCGTGACGGAGGTTTCTCAAAGAGATAGAGCTCTGGGTAAACATGTGATCGCCACAGATCCAATCAGCTCAAACAAAGGGGAGAAGCAATGGAGCTGGGTGCATTTTATTGTGTGTGTGTGTGTGTGTGTGTGTGTGTGTGTCTGTGTGTGTGTGTGTGTGTGTGTGTGTGTGTTTGTGTGTGTGTGGAATGAGCATTTGTGTGTCTGCCATAATGTAGGTGTGTACAGTATGTGTGTAATATAATGTGCCGTGTTGTTCGTACCAAAAGTGTAGAATGGGAGAAAGAGAGACTGTTATCATTTGCATCATAATGGCAAGCTGATATGAATAGTGCTGCGTTGATGCTATAAGCTCTCCTCCAGCCTGTAATGTGCATGGAAATTGCTTACCTTCAAGAAATGTGTCCTCGTTTTGTGTTTACGTGCGCATATTGTTTTCGCGGGTTCCTCATACTTTTTTGTTTCTTCCCGCAAAGTCGCACCGAGGCATCGTAGGAGTGATTGAGATAGCGCTGGTGCAGACACGGCTGGCTCTGGATATAGGTAACGCAAAGTGCCAGAAAATTTGGTGAATCAACTTTTTTTTTGTTGCGCTTCGAAGTTTGAAATCCACTGACAGGAAAGCTGGGCAGAGGAAGACATGCCAAGTGAGCGAGAGAGAGAGAGAGAGAGAGAGAGAGAGAGAGAGAGAGAGAGAGAGAGAGAGAGAGAGTGTGAGAGAGAGAGACACACACACACACAAATATACTAACAGACATAATCAGGCCGTCCTCACAAGGAAAACAACAACATTGGTCGATTTTCAAGGGGGTTAAAACGACCGATGTTCACAAACGCGACCGCTTGTGGTCACGTGAGTATGCATGCATACTGCATGCGTGCAGTGCATACGCCAGCATCAGGAGCTGCAGGATGCGGTAACCTCTGGCCGTCTTTAACGTAACGACAGTCTGGTATTGTACATGTACAGTAAGGTGTAAGGGGCGGGGTTGGTGGAGCGGTATAACGTCACCAGGCCTTTCACTGACACGCACTGTTGCGCTCATATATGATGTCGTTTCTGGGAGTGGTTGGAAATGGACTTATTGTGTCATTTGGGTGTGAGGATGTGTTGGACGTGGAGCCATGGAAACATTAGAGGACACATCCAAAGACACAGTTGGAATCTTCCGCAATTGAATCACTGGTGAGACCCCCCCCCCCCTCCATAGCAGCCACCTCTGCCTCCCCCCTCCATCAACTCCCCAGGAGGCTACGGAGGCCCTGTACATCCCCGATAAGACCTGCTCACAGGGAGAGAGGAGTGTGTGTGTGTATGTGTGTGTGTGTGTGTGGGGGGGCTATGGTTGGAGGAGGAGGAGGAGGGTGGGGGTGGGGGCATCAGGGTCACCACAATGGCGCGCTCCCGATAGCGCTATCAGCTTATGCTAATCGCATTCCGCTAAGTGTTTCAGGAGGAGAGCGGGAAAAGAAGCGGTGGCGGCGCTATCCTAAAACACGTGCCTCCTACTTAACCTGCGCCATATCGCGATGAGCCCGTTCAAAAAGCTTTAGTTAAGAGTGACGACACTGACGGGGAGAGAGAGAGAGAGAGAGAGAGAGAGAGAGAGAGAGAGAAACGGAGACCCCAAATTGATTAATCGTGTCACAAATTGATGTTAAGCACTGTCGTCGCAGATCCCTCACCTTTTTCTTTTTTTTCTAACCAACTTAGCTTTTTGAGGGTATTGTTCTGCCAATAATGGCGAGGATGGGAGGGGTGTCAGAGCCGCTTTGCATGTCTGGCTGGATGGAGGTGAGCAGTGAATACAGAACGAGTGTGTCATGTAATGTAAGGAGCCATTGTTACCTGGGCTTACTGTACATGACAGGTGGAAGATAAAGACAGCCCCCCCCCACCCACACACACACACACACACTATATTTCAAGTCAAGATGAAAAACTTGGCTGATAAACGCACCTCAGGAACAGAAGATTTAGATAAAAAAAAAGTCAGAGTGGAAGTAGAATGGGAGACTTCAGTGTCTAAAGTGAAGCATTTACCTGCCACCCCGAAGAGAGGGATGAGATCTTTCACCGCTGCATTTATCGCACATCTCTCCGTCAGACCTGCTCTCCTCGTCGCATATCTCTCCATCAAATGTTCTCTCCATCAAACGTTCTTTCCATCAAACATCTCTCCATCAAACCTGCTCTCCATCAAACATCTCTCCATCAAACTCAAACAAAACCTGCTCTCCAAACATCTCTCCATCAAACCTGCTCTCCAAACATCTCTCCATCAAACCTGCTCTCCACCAAACATCTCTCCATCAAACCTGCTCTCCACCAAACATCTCTCCATCAAACCTGCTCTCCACCAAACATCTCTCCATCAAACCTGCTCTCCACCAAACATCTCTCCATCAAACCTGCTCTCCACCAAACATCTCTCCATCAAACCTGCTCTCCAAACATCTCTCCATCAAACCTGCTCTCCACCAAACATCTCTACGGAGATCTCCCATTTCCTCCTCTGGCAAAGCGTGTCGTTGTGACGCATTTTACTTCACAACGCGTCAAAACGGAGCTGCAGAAGTTCTGCTGGAGAGGCAGAATCTGCTCCGAGGGCAGCTGTTATTATTTATTTTTATTTTTTAAGTATGTGCACATCCACAGAGAATCACATGGAGAGCCTTAACGAGCCTTAATGACTTGCAGCTGGCAGGGGCGGAGTTTCTGTAGGAGGATTTTTCTCCATGAGGTAAACAGAGAGAGAAGGTAAACACTGCCCATGTGCTTATATATATTACCGAGATTATATGTGATACAAAGTGGGTTGATTATCGGTAAAGCCATCCTTTAAACCCTCCTAACCTACCCTTCCCAGTTTTTCCCTCTTATTTCGCCAAAACTCCAAAACTTCCAACATCCTCATACCGAAATGACAGAATAAGTAGATTTCCAATGACTCCCAAAACGACATGAGTGAAACGGTGCCTGCAGGCGATACAGTTAATTTGAAAAACGCGTAGATTAATTTGAAAAGGTCACATCAGTTATGTTTAAACAACCTGGTTAAGTTTAGGGTTATGGTTTAGGTTACAGTTACAGTTAAAACGGAATGAGGGGGGTACGGTGGTGCAGTGGTAAGCGCTGTCGCCTCACAGCTCGAAGGTCTTGGGTTCGATTCCCACCTGGGACGCTGTGAACGCTGAAGGAATGCGTGCCCGTCCGCATGTCCTCGAGTGCCCACCGCCCAGGTGGGGTCGTCAAAAGGGCCTTTCTGTGTGGAGTTTGCATGTTCTCCCCGTGCCTCCCGGGGGTTTCCTTCATATAGGAACCCCCTTCACCAAAAACATGCAATATCCTGGTTGCTAATGTGGTTCCTCCTCTGGTCGTTAAGGGCGCCTGTTCGGAGGGAGGGGAACTGGTTGGAATAGCGTGAACCTCCCACGTGCTATGTCCTACCGGTGAAGCTTCCCCTGTCAGGTGAAAAGAAGCGGCTGGCTAACTGCCCATGTCTCGGAGGAAGCATGGAGCCAGTTTCAGCTCTCCCCAGATCGGCAGAGGGTGGAGTAGCAACCAGGATAAATACATTAAATTAGCACTAATGGGGGATAAAAATGGGATACAAAATCGGGGGGGGAGGGGAGAAAAAAAAACGGAATGATGGGGATGCGAACTGGGTCTCTCGAAGATGAAAGACAAGGAAGTTACCAATCCACCAATCCACCAATCCCACCCCTTCTCCCTTATGTGTCAGTCAGTGTTGTAGTCAAGTCACTATATCTCGAGTCCCCAGTCCCCAGTATTCGAGTCTGAGTCAAAGTCCGAGTCACCAAAGAAGAGTCAGAGTCGAGTCCCCATTACCTGAGTCGAGTCAGAGTCATCAAAGTCGAGTCTGCAGGCTTGGAATTTTGTCATTTTAGGGGCAAGGCCAATTGGCCAGTGTCATAATCTTTTTTAGGTCATACATTTTTTAGGCCACAAAGGCATTGAGTGAAATAAGAGGATTTGGAGGCTACAAATAAATAAGTTAATAAATAACTTTCCAATAAGAGAAACAGAAAAAAAGAATGACATGAAAATGTTATACTGATTGATGATGGCATTGGCAGTCCAGCCTATACAGTATATACATATTTAGTTGTGTCTAAAGTTTTACAGTCTGTGTCTAAACAGAGAGGGAGAGAGATGTGCAGGTACACACAAACACATGCAGTTACAGTACACATGTATAATGTAATTTTTTCTGCTAGCCTAAGTGTCTAACGTTATACCAGTGGAGTACTATGTTTCCACATTGTTACCATATGGTACAGTAATGTGGGAATAACGCACATCGTATCATAAATCAGACGTCCTGTGTCAACAATCAGGGCATTAGTGGTGCCTGAATTATTACTGCAATTATTACTTTATAGAAATTACTGATTTATTATAGAAACGATCGGCTAAATGACTTATGCTAGAAACAATCGGCGATATCTATAGCAATGACTGAGAAATCGTCGTTCAAATTAGGGTGACACGAGGCGAACATGAGCGCTCACCCCCATTTGATGCTTAATTGCTCGGGTGTGCTCGTGCACGCGCCACCTGCCTCAACAAGCAGGGACTTTACTACCAATCTAACAGAACAAAACAAAACCAACTGTCTTTATCAATTAGCAAGTCAGAGTTCTTGTCTCCAACTTCCGAGTCTGAATGCGTGAATGCTTGAGTCCAAGTCCAAGTCGAGGCACGAGTGCTGAAAATTGGACTTGAGTCGGACTCGAGTCTGAGTCCTGGACATGAATACTACAACACTGGTGTCAGCAGACTGTCGTTACGCTAAAGACCGCCAGAGGTCAGCGCTTCTCCCTGACTCTGGCGTACGCACTGCACGCATGCACTTACTCACACGACCACAAGAGGTCGCATTTGTAAACATCGTCCATTTTAACCCCTTCGAAAATCCACCAACGTTGTGGTTTTCTTTGTGAGGACGGGCTGAAAACTTCCCAACTTCATCGCTCCATCTACCCGACTTCCAGCTTCCCATCCAACTCTTGGAAAATGGCGCTCGGCACGTCGCCGTATCTCCTCCGCTCTCTCCTGTCCATCTATGCTTTCGACTACCTCAGTCTCCCATCTCTCCTCCCGTTTAGATAGAGGAGCTTTGGAGGAACCCGGAGGGACAGGAGGTGAGGTCCACAGATAGAGGACCCCATTGTGGTCCAACGGGAAATGCATTGTGGCTGGATTTGTCCAGTTTTATGTAAAAGCAATACTCCTTTCACCTGAACTAATACAAGCTGTAGCGTAAGCCCCTTACTGCCATGTGCTGCATTTTCCCCCTAATCTCTCTGGATTCAGCAGCGTCCCCACATACCTCAGGGCACTCACTGATAAAGCCTTAACTCTATACTACTCTCTCTCTCTCTCTCTCTCTCCTCGCTCCCCCACTCACGTTGGCAGTCGCTCGCCCCCGGATTTTTTCTCCCCTCTTTTCTCTTTTTCCCAGGACACCGATGAAGCAGCCTAGCAAAAAATTAAAGTGATCAAGAGATTTAGAGGCACGAGAAGAAAATCACTCTGTGAATTCCATCTCGGAGAGGAGATGAGAAATGTGGAGGCAAGAGGAGGGAATTGAGAAGGGACTGCGGGAGAGTGAGGGGGGGGGGGGGGGGGGGGTCTGAACTTGGCAGAGTAGTGGGGCCACACTGAAAACACTTTCTGCTCTGGGTGACCGCATTGTGTTTATGCTCGGAATACATACACACACACACACACACACACACACACACACACACACACACACACACACACACACACACACACACACACACACACACACACACACACACACACTCCATTATCTCATATGTGATTCCCATTGACAGGTTTCTTCTTAGTCCTCGACCCAATCTCTAGGATGAAATGTTGGCACTGTATGTTTCTGCAATCCAAAGGTACAATCTCAACGTACATTTGAAACAAAACACAGCGGTTAATTTGAAAACCTCACTGCCTTTCCATCGTTAAACACGACTTTAGCAACTTTGGTTATGTGGAGGCAACAACAGACAACTTGGTTAAGGTTAGTTATTTGGGTTTGGCTGTAATAACTAAAACATTAATGCGACTCACGGTTGAAATGTAGACTTTGGAAAACGGTGGGGCGGCCACCGTGCTATTTCAATAGCAGGCTCTATGACGTGTATAACGTTGATATACGTATACGTATCTAGAAACGGGATATGGAACGTATTTTGGTTCAGAAACGTGAAATCCTACGTATCCGTGGATTGTAGAAACATACAACGGCAACATTTTATTATTATTTTTATTATTAAAGACGACTCTCTCAATCATTACTGTACCAAGTCATCCATCGCAGTATGCAACAGTCGTCAAACTAATTGTCGGGTTAGACGACAATTGCTCATATATTTAAGTTGTATTCAGCAGGTATCATGAAGAGTGGGGAGGAAAAACTCATATGATTGTAAACACGGAAGGGATCTGACAGCATAATCTTGCGTTTGTATAGGCTGTCTGTGTACTCATCATCGACCTCAGTCCTGTATAGGCTGTCTGTGTACTCATCATCGACCTCAGTCCTGTATAGGCTGTCTGTGTACTAATCATCGACCTCAGGTCTGTAGACTGTCTGTGTACTCATCATCGACCTCAGGTCTGTAGACTGTCTGTGTACTCATCATCGACCTCAGGCCTGTAGACTGTATGTGTACTCATCATCGACCTCAGGCCTGTAGACTGTCTGTGTACTCATCATCGACCTCAGTCCTGTATAGGCTGTCTGTGTACTTGCTTGCTTGTTACCGCAGGTCCTTCATGTGGAACTGTTCTGTCAGGGAGGGCAGGAGTTGGACTCGGTTGCTATTTAGGGGACGCACGGGCGCCGGCGCCACCGTGAATGTCTCCCCTCTGAAGTGAAGCAAAGAATTCCATATCTTCCTCTCCTTCACCTTGTCCTTGCTGGACTCCCTTCTCTTCTTCATCGCTCCCGCTCTATGTTATCTCGTCCTTGTGCACGTCCTCTCCCCTCACGCCTTCTTCTAGCAAAGACTCAAGAGTCCTTTGAAGCTGTTTTTCTCCTCTGTTTCTTTAGTTGCTATTTCAGGTTCAATTGGACACAGTTGCACAACACACACACACACACACACACACACACACAGACAGGCAAAGTTATCCATAGAGACACTGCGGAGGGCGTCATCATTCAGAAACCACACCCAAAACGGGGGAAAACAAAAACTCCCCCCCAATCCTGGCGTTCTCCTATGAGCGTGTTGCACACAAAGATCATATATGCGGCACATGAACACTCCAACTTACTTCCTTGACCGCTAGATCCGCATTTTTCTTCTCGCCAATTCTCAATAGCTTCCTTTGCTCGGGACTACAAAAAAACTTTAATTGTCTTTAATTGATTTTCTTCTTTTTTTTGATTGATTTTTTACATTAAGTTGCCTGCCCAGCCCACCACACAACAGCTTTTGGCTATGTTTAATTCAAGGAATATTACGCTAGTGTGTGGAAGTGAACGGAGAGCTTTCCCTGTGATGGGCGTGGCCTATTTCATGCAGTGTCTCTATAGGTGTACAATAACTACATGTTGTTTGAAGGTGCTTTTATTGTCACATCAACCTTGTATAATTACCGCAAACAAGTGAGAGTGTGGTCAAGAGGAATGGTAGCTTCTAGCTAACAGGAGTGGTGTTTCTCAAAATTAAGACTACATTTCCCATAAACCCAAATAAACCACAACCTTTTTTCACGCTTGTCATTATCTGCCATCATCAGACTCTTTGAAGGCTACAGTTGTGTTTATGCTGGAAGAACAGCTAATAATCTTCCTGTTTTGTGCCATGAAGCAATATGCTTTGTGCTGTAAAGCAGCGGGTTTCCCACCAAATCTGACCTGGTGCCACACAATGCAAAATGCAGTGTAGCCAGTTACATTACATTACATTACGTCATTTGGCAGACGCTTTTATCCAAAGCGACTTACAATAACACATTTTTGTCAGCAATAGAGCAATCAACTATGCAACACAGTCTATGACAACTACAACTTCTGAAGGAATAGTGGTACAAGTTTAGTTTAGGTTTTTTATTTTTTTATTTTTTTAGAAAGATAGAGAAAGAAGTTAGATCAAGAAGGGCCCAGATGGAGCCTGAAAAGGTGAGTCTTTAGTCTTTTCCGAAAAATCGGCAGTGATTCGGCCGTCCTGACCGAAGGTGGAAGCTCGTTCCACCATTGAGGTGCCAGGGACGAGAAGAGTCATGAACGGGATGAGCGACTTTTGAGCCCCCGTAGTAGAGGAGGGGCGAGGCGTCCTGCGCTGGTGGAGGAGCGGTGAGAGATTTGGAGCCTGACCATAGATTGTAAGTATTGTCAGTTAGACACTGACAAACGTCTTGGTCTTGTTTATTTAGTCATTATACTAATGTCTCAAAATGAATGTGGCAAAGATGTATTGAAGCAAAAAAAATGATTTGTGTGTCTGATAAATGAGGGGCGGAGGCTGGGGGGCTGTGACGGTGAGTGGGCGATATGGACAAAATCAAATATCACAAATACCTCAATATAAACATTATGACATTATTGTAGGGATGACTATTGGTGCTTTCACAAAATATTTACACAATGAGATTGTTGATGAATAATCATCAGTTAATGTGGATATAATGATGACTAAGCTAGAACAGTCTGGTAAGTTCAGAAAATGACATCACTTTACTGTGATGCAGCCTTTAAACCAGGAAAAGACAACACTTATGCCAGATCACCATATTACCATATACAAATCTAAGACGATATCTAGTCTCATATCACGATAACAACATCGATATATTGCCCATGCAGCCGTGGTGGGCGGTTGGGGTGTGTGTGTGTGTGTGTGTGTGTGTGTGTGTGTGTGTGTGTGTGTGTGTGTGTGTGTGTGTGTGTTGGGTGTGGGCGTGTGTAGTGAGGAAGCGTTGTATCCAGGTATCACTACGCTCCATCAGAAAATTTCTATCAGCAGATAAAACAAGGGGAACAACACCTTGGACAAGATAGCCCCACAACGAGACTAATCTCCAACAGTTATCGTTTCTCCCGTTAATATCTCCTCCTCTGGTTCTCTCTCCGTTACCCCCCAGCTCCAACCTCTCTCACTACCCCAACACACCCATCACCCACACACACATCGCCCAACACCTCTCCCACCTCCCCACTGCCCCAACACACCCACACATCACCCGAAACCTCTCCCACCTCCCCACTGCCCCAACACACCCACACATCGCCCGAAACCTCTCCCACCTCCCCACTGCCCCAACACACCCACACACACATCGCCCAACACCTCTCCCACCTCCCCACTGCCCCAACACACCCACACACACATCGCCCAACACCTCTCCCACCTCCCCACTGCCCCAACACACCCACCCACACACACATCACCCAACACCTCTCACACCTCCCCACTGCCCCAACACACTCGCCCACACCTCGCTCGACACCTCTCCCACCTCCCCACTGCCCCAACACACCCACACACACATCACCCAACACCTCTCACACCTCCCCACTGCCCCAACACACTCGCCCACACATCGCCCGACACCTCTCCCACCTCCCCACTGCCCCAACACACATCGCCCGACACCTCTCCCACCTCCCCACCTCCCCACTGCCCCAACACACCCACACATCGCCCAAAACCTCTCCCACCTCCCCACTGCCCCAACACACATCGCCCGACACCTCTCCCACCTCCCCACTGCCCCAACACACCCGCCCACCCACACATCGCCCTACACCTCTCCCACCTCCCACTTGCCCCAACACACCCACACATCGCCCAAAACCTCTCCCACCTCCCCACTGCCCCAACACACATCGCCCACCCACACATCGCCCGACACCTCTCCCACTGCCCCAACACACCCGCCCACCCACACATCGCCCTACACCTCTCCCACCTCCCCACTGCCCCAACACACCCGCCCACACACACATCGCCCGACACCTCTCCCCCTCCCCACTGCCCCAACACACCCACCCACACATCGCCCGACACCTCTCCCACCTCCCCACTGCCCCAACACACCTGCCCACCCACACATCGCCCGACACCTCTCCCACCTCCCCACTGCCCCAACACACCCACCCACACATCGCCCGACACCTCTCCCACCTCCCCACTGCCCCAACACACCCACCCACACATCGCCCGACACCTCTCCCACCTCCCCACTGCCCCAACACACCTGCCCACCCACACATCGCCCGACACCTCTCCCACCTCCCCACTGCCCCAACACACCCACCCACACATCGTCCGACACCTCTCCCACCTCCCCACTGCCCCAACACACCCACCACACACACATCGCCCGACACCTCTCCCACCTCCCCACTGCCCCAACACACCCACACATCGCCCGAAACCTCTCCCACCTCCCCACTGCCCCAACACACCCACCACACACACATCACCCGACACCTCTCCCACCTCCCCACTGCCCCAACACACCCACACATCGCCTGAAACCTCTCCCACCTCCCCACTGCCCCAACACACCCACCCACACATCACCCGACACCTCTCACACCTCCCCACTGCCCCAACACACCCACACATCGCCCGAAACCTCTCCCCCCTCCCCACAGCCCCAACACACCCACACACACATCACCCGACACCTCTCCCACCTCCCCACTGCCCCAACACACCCACCCACACATCGCCCCACACCTCTCCCACCTCCCCACTGCCCCAACACACCCACCCACACATCACCCGACACCTCTCACACCTCCCCACTGCCCCAACACACCCACCACACACACATCGCCCGACACCTCTCCCACCTCCCCACTGCCCCAACACACCCACCCACACACACATCGCCCGACACCTCTCCCCCCTCCCCACTGCCCCAACACACCCACCCACCCACACATCGCCCGACACCTCTCACACCTCCCCACTGCCCCAACACACCCACCCACACACACATCGCCCGACACCTCTCCCACCTCCCCACTGCCCCAACACACCCACCCACACACACATCGCCCGACACCTCTCCCACCTCCCCACTGCCCCAACACACCCACCCACACACACATCGCCCGACACCTCTCCCCCCTCCCCACTGCCCCAACACACCCACCCACCCACACATCGCCCGACACCTCTCCCACCTCCCCACTGCCCCAACACACCCACCCACCCACACATCGCCCGACACCTCTCCCACCTCCCCACTGCCCCAACACACCCACCCACACATCACCCGACACCTCTCCCACTGCCCCAACACACCCACCCACCCACACATCGCCCGACACCTCTCCCACCTCCCCACTGCCCCAACACACCCACCCACACACACATCGCCCGACACCTCTCCCCCCTCCCCACTGCCCCAACACACCCACCCACCCACACATCGCCCGACACCTCTCCCACCTCCCCACTGCCCCAACACACCCACCCACACATCGCCCGACACCTCTCCCACCTCGCCATTGTAAGCACCAGGCGCCCCAGCAATGTGCGGCTGTGTGATACTGAGAGAGGGCAATTCAGCTCCTCATAAAGACCAGGCTATAATCTCCTCCCAACGACAGGTCTACCTACCCCACCCACACACACACAGACACACACAGACACACACACACACACACACACACACACACAACTACACGGTGTCCTCTCCATACTGCACCTACACACACACACACACACACACGGTGACGACTTAAAGCTGCACCCGGAATGACACGCACCATTATAAATAGTCTAATCTATATGGTAATAGTGTTGTATTCTACAAGCAGAGAATAGGGATAAGATAACATTGTGACTTCGGGGTTTGTACTGCCTTCTATGGTAATTGTTATCAAAGGTTATTTGGGATGACATCGGCGGCTCCTTGTGATTGGCTGGGCCCTGTTATTTATGATATGAATTATGATAACCGTGATGTCTCTCTGCTCCTCTCTCTCTCTGCCGCCGCGCCGGCCGCCAGATACAATAAATTGCTATCGTTAATCACGTCGCTTTGTTCCGCCATGATTACCCCTCCGCTGCAATAAGAGTTTTATTTAAGGAAGAATATGGATTTGTCATCGCTCTCACGGCAAAATGAAACTGACAATATTTTATGTCCTGACATTTAATTTGTAAAAGCGGACGCAGGCAACATTTGCATTTTATGACACACACACTCTCTCTCCATCCCCTGATCTATCTCTCTCTCCTCCTCCACTCTCCTCCTGCTCCTCCATGTCTCTCTCTCTCCATCCCCTGATCTCTCTCTCCTCCTCCACTCCCCTCCTGCTCTCTCTCCTCCTCCACCTTCCTCCTGCTCCTCACTCTCTCTCCATCCCCTGATCTATCTCTCTCCTCCTGCTCCTCACTCTCTCTCTCTCCATCCCCTGATCTATCTCTCTCCTCCTCCACTCTCCTCCTGCTCCTCTCTCTCTCTCCATCCCCTGATCTCTCTCTCTCCTCCCCCACTCTCCTCCTGCTCCTCTCTCTCTCCATCCCCTGATCTCTCTCTCTCCTCCCCCACTCTCCTCCTGCTCCTCACTCTCTCTCCTCCTCCACTCTCCTCCTGCTCCTCACTCTCTCTCTCTCTCCTCTTCCACTCTCCTCCTGCTCCTCACTCTCTCTCTCTCTCCATCCCCTGATCTCTCTCTCTCTCCTCCTCCACTCTCCTCCTGCTCCTCATTCTCTCTCTCTCTCTCCTCCTCCACTCTCCTCCTGCTCCTCACTCTCTCTCTCTCTCCATCCCCTGATCTCTCTCTCTCTCCTCCTCCACTCTTCTCCTGCTCCTCACTCTCTCTCTCTCTCTCCTCCTCCACTCTCCTCCTGCTCCTCCATGTCTCCCTCTCTTTTTATACGTAGAGTGGAGGTGACATGAACCTTAGGAACATGAGGAGAGGAGAGGCGAGGCAAAGAATGCTTTTGAATGTTTTAATGGTGGTGTGGTGTTATTTGGCTCTATAGCCAAAAAGATGAACTAAAAATAGTTTTGTTGGCAAATCAATGTGGTGTGTTGTTCATTCACATAACACTGTACTGCAAATAATGCCATTATCTCAACAAAGTCAGTACAATTTGAAACATAACAGACACGCTCTCAACTTTTAGTTAATTTGTGTGTACACTGTTCAGTCAAATACACCAAGATGATGGAAACCTTGCAGAGCAGCCAGAATAAAATATCTGCAACCCACCTATAACACGCAGAAGATCACGTTCCTGAACCCAAGCTATGTGACACATCATGTTTCTGTATGTGTATATCAGGGTTCAGGGGCGGACTGGGATCATAATTCAGGCTGGGCATTAGATACCAAGCAGGCCAGGCCGATACGGGCCGACGCGCGTGCTGGCGTCCAAAGGGCGCTGGGGCGTTTGAAGCTCAATTTGGGCCGTTTGAAGCCCAATTTGGGCCGTTTGAAGCCAGATTTGGGTCGTTTAAAGCCAGATTTGGGCCGTTTGAAGCCCAATTTGGGCCGTTTGAAGCCCAATTTGGGCCAAGTCCAATTTTAAAATGAGATGCACCCACTTTAAACCTGAATAAAGTAATAAAACCACTAGTAAACCAGTAGGCGGCGCCTGGCCTGCTGTTTAGTGAGTGGCCTGGCCTGGCCTGCAAAAAAAAAAGTTTTTTTTTTTTTTTTTTTTGGCAGGCCAGGCCAGGCCAGGCCACCGGGCATTTGCCCGACGATTATGCAGTCCGCCACTGTCAGGGTTATACACATCATGTTTCTGTATGTGTATATCAGGGTTATACACATCATGTTTCTGTATGTGTATATCAGGGTTATACACATCATGTTTCTGTATGTGTATATCAGGGTTATACACATCATGTTTCTGTATGTGTATATCAGGGTTATACACATCATGTTTCTGTATGTGTATATCAGGGTTATACACATCATGTTTCTGTATGTGTACATCAGGGTTATACACATCATGTTTCTGTATGTGTATATCAGGGTTATACACATCATGTTTCTGTATGTGTATATCAGGGTTATACACATCATGTTTCTGTATGTGTACATCAGGGTTATACACATCATGTTTCTGTATGTGTACATCAGGGTTATACACATCATGTTTCTGTATGTGTACATCAGGGTTATACACATCATGTTTCTGTATGTGTACATCAGGGTTATACACATCATGTTTCTGTATGTGTATATCAGGGTTATACACATCATGTTTCTGTATGTGTATATCAGGGTTATACACATCATGTTTCTGTATGTGTACATCAGGGTTATACACATCATGTTTCTGTATGTGTACATCAGGGTTATACACATCATGTTTCTGTATGTGTATATCAGGGTTATACACATCATGTTTCTGTATGTGTATATCAGGGTTATACACATCATGTTTCTGTATGTGTATATCAGGGTTATACACATCATGTTTCTGTATGTGTATATCAGGGTTATACACATCATGTTTCTGTATGTGTATATCAGGGTTATACACATCATGTTTCTGTATGTGTATATCAGGGTTATACACATCATGTTTCTGTATGTGTATATCAGGGTTATACACATCATGTTTCTGTATGTGTATATCAGGGTTATACACATCATGTTTCTGTATGTGTACATCAGGGTTATACACATCATGTTTCTGTATGTGTACATCAGGGTTATACACATCATGTTTCTGTATGTGTACATCAGGGTTATACACATCATGTTTCTGTATGTGTATATCAGGGTTATACACATCATGTTTCTGTATGTGTACATCAGGGTTATACACATCATGTTTCTGTATGTGTACATCAGGGTTATACACATCATGTTTCTGTATGTGTACATCAGGGTTATACACATCATGTTTCTGTATGTGTATATCAGGGTTATACACATCATGTTTCTGTATGTGTACATCAGGGTTATACACATCATGTTTCTGTATGTGTACATCAGGGTTATACACATCATGTTTCTGTATGTGTACATCAGGGTTATACACATCATGTTTCTGTATGTGTACATCAGGGTTATACACATCATGTTTCTGTATGTGTATATCAGGGTTATACACATCATGTTTCTGTATGTGTATATCAGGGTTATACACATCATGTCTCTGTATGTGTACATCAGGGTTATACACATCATGTTTCTGTATGTGTATATCAGGGTTATACACATCATGTTTCTGTATGTGTACATCAGGGTTATACACATCATGTTTCTGTATGTGTACATCAGGGTTATACACATCATGTTTCTGTATGTGTATATCAGGGTTATACACATCATGTTTCTGTATGTGTATATCAGGGTTATACACATCATGTTTCTGTATGTGTACATCAGGGTTATACACATCATGTTTCTGTATGTGTATATCAGGGTTATACACATCATGTTTCTGTATGTGTATATCAGGGTTATACACATCATGTTTCTGTATGTGTATATCAGGGTTATACACATCATGTTTCTGTATGTGTATATCAGGGTTATACACATCATGTTTCTGTATGTGTATATCAGGGTTATACACATCATGTTTCTGTATGTGTATATCAGGGTTATACACATCATGTTTCTGTATGTGTATATCAGGGTTATACACATCATGTTTCTGTATGTGTACATCAGGGTTATACACATCATGTTTCTGTATGTGTACATCAGGGTTATACACATCATGTTTCTGTATGTGTACATCAGGGTTATACACATCATGTTTCTGTATGTGTACATCAGGGTTATACACATCATGTTTCTGTATGTGTACATCAGGGTTATACACATCATGTTTCTGTATGTGTATATCAGGGTTATACACATCATGTTTCTGTATGTGTACATCAGGGTTATACACATCATGTTTCTGTATGTGTACATCAGGGTTATACACATCATGTTTCTGTATGTGTACATCAGGGTTATACACATCATGTTTCTGTATGTGTATATCAGGGTTATACACATCATGTTTCTGTATGTGTATATCAGGGTTATACACATCATGTCTCTGTATGTGTACATCAGGGTTATACACATCATGTTTCTGTATGTGTATATCAGGGTTATACACATCATGTTTCTGTATGTGTATATCAGGGTTATACACATCATGTTTCTGTATGTGTATATCAGGGTTATACACATCATGTTTCTGTATGTGTATATCAGGGTTATACACATCATGTTTCTGTATGTGTATATCAGGGTTATACACATCATGTTTCTGTATGTGTATATCAGGGTTATACACATCATGTTTCTGTATGTGTATATCAGGGTTATACACATCATGTTTCTGTATGTGTATATCAGGGTTATACACATCATGTTTCTGTATGTGTATATCAGGGTTATACACATCATGTTTCTGTATGTGTACATCAGGGTTATACACATCATGTTTCTGTATGTGTACATCAGGGTTATACACATCATGTTTCTGTATGTGTATATCAGGGTTATACACATCATGTTTCTGTATGTGTACATCAGGGTTATACACATCATGTTTCTGTATGTGTATATCAGGGTTATACACATCATGTTTCTGTATGTGTACATCAGGGTTATACACATCATGTTTCTGTATGTGTACATCAGGGTTATACACATCATGTTTCTGTATGTGTATATCAGGGTTATACACATCATGTTTCTGTATGTGTATATCAGGGTTATACACATCATGTCTCTGTATGTGTATATCAGGGTTATACACATCATGTTTCTGTATGTGTACATCAGGGTTATACACATCATGTTTATGTATGTGTATATCAGGGTTATACACATCATGTTTCTGTATGTGTACATCAGGGTTATACACATCATGTTTCTGTATGTGTATATCAGGGTTATACACATCATGTTTCTGTATGTGTACATCAGGGTTATACACATCATGTTTCTGTATGTGTATATCAGGGTTATACACATCATGTTTATGTATGTGTATATCAGGGTTATACACATCATGTTTCTGTATGTGTATATCAGGGTTATACACATCATGTTTCTGTAGCCTATGTGTATATCAGGGTTATACACATCATGTTTCTGTATGTGTATATCAGGGTTATACACATCATGTTTCTGTAGCCTATGTGTATATCAGGGTTATACACATCATGTTTCTGTATGTGTATATCAGGGTTATACACATCATGTTTCTGTATGTGTACATCAGGGTTATACACATCATGTTTCTGTATGTGTACATCAGGGTTATACACATCATGTTTCTGTATGTGTATATCAGGGTTATACACATCATGTTTCTGTATGTGTATATCAGGGTTATACACATCATGTTTCTGTATGTGTATATCAGGGTTATACACATCATGTTTCTGTATGTGTATATCAGGGTTATACACATCATGTTTCTGTATGTGTATATCAGGGTTATACACATCATGTTTCTGTATGTGTATATCAGGGTTATACACATCATGTTTCTGTATGTGTATATCAGGGTTATACACATCATGTTTCTGTATGTGTATATCAGGGTTATACACATCATGTTTCTGTATGTGTATATCAGGGTTATACACATGTTTCTGTATGTGTATATCAGGGTTATACACATCATGTTTCTGTATGTGTACATCAGGGTTATACACATCATGTTTCTGTATGTGTACATCAGGGTTATACACATCATGTTTCTGTATGTGTACATCAGGGTTATACACATCATGTTTCTGTATGTGTACATCAGGGTTATACACATCATGTTTCTGTATGTGTATATCAGGGTTATACACATCATGTTTCTGTATGTGTATATCAGGGTTATACACATCATGTTTCTGTATGTGTATATCAGGGTTATACACATCATGTTTCTGTATGTGTACATCAGGGTTATACACATCATGTTTCTGTATGTGTACATCAGGGTTATACACATCATGTTTCTGTATGTGTACATCAGGGTTATACACATCATGTTTCTGTATGTGTACATCAGGGTTATACACATCATGTTTCTGTATGTGTATATCAGGGTTATACACATCATGTTTCTGTATGTGTATATCAGGGTTATACACATCATGTTTCTGTATGTGTATATCAGGGTTATAGACATCATGTTTCTGTATGTGTATATCAGGGTTATACACATCATGTTTCTGTATGTGTATATCAGGGTTATACACATCATGTTTCTGTATGTGTATATCAGGGTTATACACATCATGTTTCTGTATGTGTATATCAGGGTTATACACATCATGTTTCTGTATGTGTATATCAGGGTTATACACATCATGTTTCTGTATGTGTACATCAGGGTTATACACATCATGTTTCTGTATGTGTACATCAGGGTTATACACATCATGTTTCTGTATGTGTACATCAGGGTTATACACATCATGTTTCTGTATGTGTACATCAGGGTTATACACATCATGTTTCTATATGTGTACATCAGGGTTATACACATCATGTTTCTGTATGTGTACATCAGGGTTATACACATCATGTTTCTGTATGTGTATATCAGGGTTATACACATCATGTTTCTGTATGTGTATATCAGGGTTATACACATCATGTTTCTGTATGTGTATATCAGGGTTATACACATCATGTTTCTGTATGTGTACATCAGGGTTATACACATCATGTTTCTGTATGTGTACATCAGGGTTATACACATCATGTTTCTGTATGTGTACATCAGGGTTATACACATCATGTTTCTGTATGTGTACATCAGGGTTATACACATCATGTTTCTGTATGTGTATATCAGGGTTATACACATCATGTTTCTGTATGTGTATATCAGGGTTATACACATCATGTTTCTGTATGTGTATATCAGGGTTATACACATCATGTTTCTGTATGTGTATATCAGGGTTATACACATCATGTTTCTGTATGTGTATATCAGGGTTATACACATCATGTTTCTGTATGTGTATATCAGGGTTATACACATCATGTTTCTGTATGTGTATATCAGGGTTATACACATCATGTTTCTGTATGTGTACATCAGGGTTATACACATCATGTTTCTGTATGTGTACATCAGGGTTATACACATCATGTTTCTGTATGTGTACATCAGGGTTATACACATCATGTTTCTGTATGTGTACATCAGGGTTATACACATCATGTTTCTGTATGTGTATATCAGGGTTATACACATCATGTTTCTGTATGTGTATATCAGGGTTATACACATCATGTTTCTGTATGTGTACATCAGGGTTATACACATCATGTTTCTGTATGTGTATATCAGGGTTATACACATCATGTTTCTGTATGTGTATATCAGGGTTATACAAATCATGTTTCTGTATGTGTATATCAGGGTTATACACATCATGTTTCTGTATGTGTATATCAGGGTTATACACATCATGTTTCTGTATGTGTATATCAGGGTTATACACATCATGTTTCTGTATGTGTATATCAGGGTTATACACATCATGTTTCTGTATGTGTACATCAGGGTTATACACATCATGTTTCTGTATGTGTACATCAGGGTTATACACATCATGTTTCTGTATGTGTACATCAGGGTTATACACATCATGTTTCTGTATGTGTACATCAGGGTTATACACATCATGTTTCTGTATGTGTACATCAGGGTTATACACATCATGTTTCTGTATGTGTACATCAGGGTTATACACATCATGTTTCTGTATGTGTATATCAGGGTTATACACATCATGTTTCTGTATGTGTATATCAGGGTTATACACATCATGTTTCTGTATGTGTACATCAGGGTTATACACATCATGTTTCTGTATGTGTACATCAGGGTTATACACATCATGTTTCTGTATGTGTACATCAGGGTTATACACATCATGTTTCTGTATGTGTATATCAGGGTTATACACATCATGTTTCTGTATGTGTATATCAGGGTTATACACATCATGTTTCTGTATGTGTACATCAGGGTTATACACATCATGTTTCTGTATGTGTATATCAGGGTTATACACATCATGTTTCTGTATGTGTACATCAGGGTTATACACATCATGTTTCTGTATGTGTATATCAGGGTTATACACATCATGTTTCTGTATGTGTATATCAGGGTTATACACATCATGTTTCTGTATGTGTATATCAGGGTTATACACATCATGTTTCTGTATGTGTACATCAGGGTTATACACATCATGTTTCTGTATGTGTACATCAGGGTTATACACATCATGTTTCTGTATGTGTATATCAGGGTTATACACATCATGTTTCTGTATGTGTACATCAGGGTTATACACATCATGTTTCTGTATGTGTACATCAGGGTTATACACATCATGTTTCTGTATGTGTATATCAGGGTTATACACATCATGTTTCTGTATGTGTATATCAGGGTTATACACATCATGTTTCTGTATGTGTACATCAGGGTTATACACATCATGTTTCTGTATGTGTATATCAGGGTTATACACATCATGTTTCTGTATGTGTACATCAGGGTTATACACATCATGTTTCTGTATGTGTATATCAGGGTTATACACATCATGTTTCTGTATGTGTACATCAGGGTTATACACATCATGTTTCTGTATGTGTATATCAGGGTTATACACATCATGTTTCTGTATGTGTACATCAGGGTTATACACATCATGTTTCTGTATGTGTACATCAGGGTTATACACATCATGTTTCTGTATGTGTACATCAGGGTTATACACATCATGTTTCTGTATGTGTATATCAGGGTTATACACATCATGTTTCTGTATGTGTACATCAGGGTTATACACATCATGTTTCTGTATGTGTATATCAGGGTTATACACATCATGTTTCTGTATGTGTATATCAGGGTTATACACATCATGTTTCTGTATGTGTATATCAGGGTTATACACATCATGTTTCTGTATGTGTATATCAGGGTTATACACATCATGTTTCTGTATGTGTATATCAGGGTTATACACATCATGTTTCTGTATGTGTATATCAGGGTTATACACATCATGTTTCTGTATGTGTACATCAGGGTTATACACATCATGTTTCTGTATGTGTATATCAGGGTTATACACATCATGTTTCTGTATGTGTATATCATGGTTATACACATCATGTTTCTGTATGTGTACATCAGGGTTATACACATCATGTTTCTGTATGTGTATATCAGGGTTATACACATCATGTTTCTGTATGTGTATATCAGGGTTATACACATCATGTTTCTGTATGTGTACATCAGGGTTATACACATCATGTTTCTGTATGTGTACATCAGGGTTATACACATCATGTTTCTGTATGTGTATATCAGGGTTATACACATCATGTTTCTGTATGTGTACATCAGGGTTATACACATCATGTTTCTGTATGTGTATATCAGGGTTATACACATCATGTTTCTGTATGTGTACATCAGGGTTATACACATCATGTTTCTGTATGTGTATATCAGGGTTATACACATCATGTTTCTGTATGTGTACATCAGGGTTATACACATCATGTTTCTGTATGTGTACATCAGGGTTATACACATCATGTTTCTGTATGTGTATATCAGGGTTATACACATCATGTTTCTGTATGTGTACATCAGGGTTATACACATCATGTTTCTGTATGTGTATATCAGGGTTATACACATCATGTTTCTGTATGTGTATATCAGGGTTATACACATCATGTTTCTGTATGTGTACATCAGGGTTATACACATCATGTTTCTGTATGTGTACATCAGGGTTATACACATCATGTTTCTGTATGTGTATATCAGGGTTATACACATCATGTTTCTGTATGTGTATATCAGGGTTATACACATCATGTTTCTGTATGTGTACATCAGGGTTATACACATCATGTTTCTGTATGTGTACATCAGGGTTATACACATCATGTTCAGGGATTCTGTTAGCCGGCAATTGCCGGCTTTTAGCCGGTATTTGTTGCCGTGGGCCGGCAAATTAAAAGGTCACCGGCTCAAGTGGCTGGCTGAAAATACGCCAGATAAATAAATTCCTTATATAAAATAGCCTAATATTGTGTGACCTATAGCCTAAGTGATGTTGCCAATAAGCTACGACTTAAATAGAGACTTATTTATTATTTACATCATATTTTTTTCGCCCCCTGTATGTTGAGTGTTGGTGAAAAAGAAAAATATAGCAGACGCTTTCTTTACTGTAGAGCGCTGTTTAAAAGCCGCACAAGCAGCATCAGTCCCGCCGGCCAGCGCTGGACCCGCTGTGAGGAAACACACAGGAGGAAACCGAAATGTCAAAACAGACATCCCTTGCTAGGCCAGTCCTTTTTTTAATCGAGATCATGCAACGACAAGTAGCCTACTTCAGCCGAGGCCAGCAAGACGGCAGGAAAGAAACGGAAGCGTGGCTGCCGCCGTCAAAAGCGAAAGAGACCCGACGTAGGCTGTCAATTTAGCGGAGGTAAAAAGCCTTTTTACCTATGTCGGGCGAATCAATCAATCAATCAATGGCTCGCGCTTGTTGCCCGACGCTGGTATGATGAGGAGATGAATCAAAATGCTTACCACAAATAAAGCCACATGGGAGCCGAGAACGAGTGCAGGAGAGCTTCCGCAGGTGCCAGGTGTGGAGTGGGAGAGATTAAAGGAGGACTTACCCCCTAGATATGTATTAGAACAGTGATTTGAAAATACCTATGGAAAAAACCAAGAAATGACATATGCTCTTGTCTATACTAAACTCTTTGGCTGTGTTCAAGTCAAGATTTTTTTTAGGAAATCGACGCCATTACAGTTTGCCTACCGCCTCAAAAATAATTTTTTTGAGAGGGGCAATATCTTTATAAATATCAACAACTAGCCAATGCTGGTGGCATGTATGGAAAGAGTGTTGCTCAAAATTGTTGATAGTTATATCAATTTGGTAATTCAGTGGCGAACTAGAAATTGAATTATTTTTCTGCATGTATCTCTATGGCAGGTGTCAAAACTACGTTACGAGAGCAAAGTGACATGGGCTCGTTACAGCAGCACACCGCACAATAGGAGAAACCCCCCGCTCTGGGGTAACACAATGCGAGATTTCTCCACGTCATTCCCTCGTACAACTAGCTATAAACCGCGCAATGAAATCTGTTTTTAATTTGCGTTTTGGGGCTTTTCGTGATTCTTGTTAAAAGTTGTGCAAAAGTTTTCCTCTCAGCGCAGTTGCAGGCTGCGCCCTGGCTGGCGAAACAGCCTGGCTCCTGCATGCATGGGGCACTCTGTAACCTCACGGAGCAACAAACAAACACAGACAGAAATAGCTGGTGTGCGATTTTTCTTTGTGCGATTGAGGGAATCCCGCATCTTTTTGCGAAGGTGCGACTGGACAGGACGCTTTTCACAGACGGGCACAGTAGCTGAGTAGCCTGCTATAGTCGTATCTCTCCTACTCCTCCTCCGCCCATTCACAGTCTGTCTGCTGTGCGCGCCCCCGCGGGTGCATGAGAGTGCAGACTCTCCCGTTTGACTGGCCGAGAGAAAGTGCTTCCAAGTCGGACTGATAATATAAACAACATAATTAGAGCTTATCCAGGTAAGATATTTATAATGTAATGACACATTCAGCGATAAACTGTCTACAATGAAGACATATGTCAAATATGACAACGTGGTGTTCAGTATTTTAAGAGCACAGGAGCTACTTGCTTGATCAAACGGTCAAACCCAATCCTGCGCGCGCCCCCGGAGCTTGGAGCTAGTGCATGAGGTTTTACAGTACGACTCTCTCCTGCCCGCTCCCGCCTGCCTAGGCTGGAGACAGCTGCTTCCAACTCGGACTGATAATATATACATCATCATTCGAGCTTATCCAGGTAAGATATTAATAAAGTAGTGACACATTCAGCGGCCTGACGTCAGGTTGTACCAAATCTCCCATTCATTTGAGAGAAAAAAAAAAAAGCAGTCTTCCACCCTTAGAGGGCGCTTATGCCAGATTTGCTGCTGAAAAATGATACAAATGGTAAAATGGCAACAGTTTGGTGTCAAATGTGGAAATTCTGACCAGAATTCTTCACACATCACCCCCAAAGTCATTGGTTAAAAGCTGAAAAAAAGTGTTTTGGAGGTAAGTTCTCCTTTAAGGTGCGTAGCCTATTGCTGGAAATTCAAGTTGTGCGCTGTCTGCACTGACACTGTTGCACTTATTACTTAACGCTACGTTGTTTTTTCATCAAGGCAATGTCCAGAAGATATGGGTTCATGAGTGTCTGCAAACGCAGATAGATAGGCTACAGTAGGAGCATGCATGCATGTTGTCTGTTTCAATAACAAAAGCGTCCTTACCGAGAACGACGTGCCGACCAATTAAATATTCTTGCTGCGAAATCTTAATGACAACACTGGAATAAATATGATTGACTATAGAGGCTATAAAGAATAGACTATAGATAAATAAATTGATTCAAAATGTTTATTTAGGAAACAATTATTTTATAACATCCTTTTTTTAATAGTGGCCGGTAAATATTCGATATGGCCGGAATTTTGGAACGTTACCGGCTGCACTGGCCGTCTGGGAAAATGTCTAGCGGAATCCCTGATCATGTTTCTGTATGTGTATATCAGGGTTATACACATCATGTATAGGCCTTAAGAGCAACACTTGTCTTTCTCACCGGAGGGCCGTGGTCGTTCATTCGTTCAAACCATAATCCTAACCTGAACCAAGTTGTTTTACTTGTCTAATAAGAACCAAAGTTGTTCAAGTTGTTTTATTT
>NC_139624.1:24220167-24237667 GCF_964638095.1 Poromitra crassiceps | reverse complement strand
ATACTCAGAAAGTGATCAGCATGTATTGTACAATGGTGAGAACAGCCCGTGAAAAGTCGCAAATAAACTCTGTGCAGTACTGAGTGCGCTTTCACTCTCAAACGACCGCACATCAGCACATGAAGGACTCACCAAACTTGTTTTTACTGAAAGCCGTTTTTACTTCTCAGCCCTGATAGCCTACTACTCTGTGCTGCTTTTAATCTCTCTCAATAATGCTCTCAACACAACACATTTACTTGGTGAAATGACTAAAAACGAACAGTTGCAAATCTAAGTTTATAGCCTACCACATGGGTCAAGAAATGTGGCGAAAACACAGCAGAAGAGACTAACGCGACAAATCTGGAGACTTTTTCTGACATGGGATTAACATTACCAGCAAGCAGCAGTTGGTTAATTTTGGTTCATAAAAAAAAAAAATAATAATAATAATAATAAAAAATAAAAATAAAAATTTGAACAGTCAATTTACATATCGAACACGAACCCCTCCCCCACATTCGAAGTTGCATTCGAATTTCGAATGAAAAGTGACAGCCCTACTGCCTGTGCACACCCCCTCCACCCATCCCCACACACCCTGCCTGTGCACACCCCCTCCACCCATCCCCACACCCTGCCTGTGCACACCCCCTCCACCCATCCTCACACACCCTGCCTGTGCACACCCCCTCCACCCATCCCCACACACCCTGCCTGTGCACACCCCCTCCCCTCATCCCCACACACCCTGCCTGTGCACACTGCACACCCCCTCCACCCATCCTCACACACCCTGCCTGTGCACACCCCCTCCACCCATCCCCACACACCCTGCCTGTGCACACCCCCTCCCCTCATCCTCACACACCCTGCCTGTGCACACTGCACACCCCGTCCACCCATCCCCACACACCCTGCCTGTGCACACCCCCTCCACCCATCCCCACACACCCTGCCTGTGCACACCCCCTCCACCCATCCCCACACACCCTGCCTGTGCACACCCCCTCCACCCATCCCCACACACCCTGCCTGTGCACACCCCCTCCACCCATCCCCACACACCCTGTCTGTGCACACCCCCTCCACTCATCCTCACACACCCTGCCTGTGCACACCCCCTCCACCCATCCCCACATACCCTGCCTGTGCACACCCCCTCCACTCATCCTCACACACCCTGCCTGTGCACACTGCACACCCCCTCCACCCATCCTCACACACCCTGCCTGTGCACACTGCACACCCCCTCCCCTCATCCCCACACACCCTGCCTGTGCACACCCCCTCCCCTCATCCTCCCACACCCTGCCTGTGCACACCCTCTCCACCCATCCTCCCACACCCTGCCTGTGCACACTGCACACCCCCTCCACCCATCCTCACACACCCTGCCTGTGCACACCCCCTCCCCTCATCCCCACACACCCTGCCTGTGCACACCCTCTCCACCCATCCTCCCACACCCTGCCTGTGCACACTGCACACCCCCTCCACCCATCCCCACACACCCTGCCTGTGCACACCCCCTCCCCTCATCCCCACACACCCTGCCTGTGCACACCCTCTCCACCCATCCTCCCACACCCTGCCTGTGCACACTGCACACCCCCTCCACCCATCCCCACACACCCTGCCTGTGCACACCCCCTCCCCTCATCCCCACACCCCCTGCCAGTGCACACCCTCTCCACCCATCCTCCCACGCACTCTTTGTTCATGGACAGGTACGGCAGACGAGCCGCCAACAGGTGTGCTGCGTTTCTCAACATGACGATACGATGTGTGGTTACGTCTGTGTTAGATACGTTACGTCTGTATTAGCGCCCGCGTCGCATCGTTTCCCCTCCGATCCGTAAACGAGAACGCTGATCTGTCCGCCGTCAGGTTTGTCTTACAGATTAGAGCGAATGCGAATACGCTTAAGTGGACTCGACTCGTCGTCCTACATCAGTGCTCCAACTCTGATCACCGTGATAGACCCGGGCCTTATTACTCTGGTCAAAAAGGCGTCTGATCTCTCTGTTCTGGTATCCTCTGACAAGCCATGTGACGCAGTGAGTGGCGAAGAGATGAGTTTGACTTTTTGAGGTTTTTGGTTTTTGAAAATGGCGTTGGTATTGCTATATACAGTCGATACTAGGGATGGGCATCAATAATCGATAAAATCGATAATTGATCGTTAAGGATTCACGTCGATCATGTGGAATTTTTTAGCGATTCTTTTAAATAATTTTTTTATCAAATAGATGTGCTCTGTGCTGTGGATTTGATTTCACTACGTGGTCTCAACCAGGTGGGGGCGCAATCTATAGTTTTAGGAGTACGGGGTGGGGCTGCCGAGGTGATGAGATCAGCACTCAGCGGAAATGAAGACACTGACAGCAAAGTGGAGTTTTGTTTTGGACCATTTCGAGAGCATCTCGAGAGGCGTGCAACACGGCCACGATGCCAATCATCCAGCACTTGAACAGCGTACATCTGAACCTGCTTAACGTTTGTTAACGTGCGTTCTTGTCTCACCCTGCCCTGAGTGCTCATCTTCCTAATCAGGCCTGGACACTGGAGTTCACTTCACTTTGTTGTTTATGAGAGGACACGAGTCACCACCGCCTTTATATGTGAGTCACTGTTATTTGTTTTATGGAAGTTTAATAGGTGTATATATATATATATATATATATATATATATATATATATATATATATATATATATATATATATATATATATATATACATATATATATATATATATATATATAAGGGCTGTGCAATAAAATCAATATGGCAATATATCGCAATACATTTTTCCGCAATATTGTATCGTGATCTACATATCGATTTTTTTGCACAGCTGTGTATTCAGTGACACAATAAGAATACTTTTTATTTCAGTGCGTTCAGTAACACACTCAACACTCAGTAGTTTTGACTGAATTTGTCCACTAAGTTATCAAAGTGATGTATATATTATTACTAGGGGTGTCACGATACACTCAGTTCACGATACGATACGTATCACGATACTGGGTTCACGATAACGATACGATACGATACGATTTTAACAATATTTTTTAAAACTTGAATAATGACAATATATGACTGGAAAAGTAGTATTTTATTTGAAATGCACAAATACAAAACATGCTGTTGTGGGAAATTGTTATTACAATAACAACTAGAAAAAACATGAGATTGGAGATAAGGCTTATCTTGAAATAGAATGAGTTACACCGTCACTTAGATTTACTTTGAACTAAAAGGTTTCTCAGCAGTATAAATTCTCATTATGCATCTTCAGTTTTTCTTCAAACTCAAACAACAAGACTTTTCTTAATCTATTTTTTATGCATCTTCAGTTTTTCCTGTCAAGTAAACAGTTTTGCCAGAAACTCAATTGAATGGTTTCTCTCCTGTATAACTTCTCATGTGTCTCTTCAGAGACTTGTTCAACTGAACTACTTTCCACACATTGAACTTCAACAAACAAAGACGTTTCTTAGTCTATTTTTTGGAAAAAAAAAAAAAAAAAAAAAAAGTTTTTTTTTTTTTTTTTTTTTTTTTTTGCGATATGAGATTTCATCTCAACGATACATATCGTGACGTTTTACTATCGCGAAATTTCGTGGGACAATATATTGTGACACCCCTAATTATTACACTATCTGGGTGGTACACAGCTAATTTAATTTTCAGTAAATTATGTCGAGTATTGCAATATATCGCAATATGTATTGTATCGCAATGTACCTCAGGCTACAGGACCCATCACTGTGTCTTGTACAATCTAGTTGGATGGTCCTCCCTGACTATGCGTAGGATGCAGCATTGGTATATTCTCATGTATAAGACCATTCTGGGTAAGTTACCCTCTTACTTATGCTCTAAATTTGTGTCCATAACTACCTCGTATAATCTCAGATCCAACTGGTTGCGCTTTAAAGTGCCTCCTGTACGGACTGAGGCTGGCAAAAGAAGCTTGTCTTATTTTGGTCCCTGGTCCTGGAATGACCTGCAGACACGTTTTAAGTTGGTTTCTTTGATTTCGTTGTCCAGTTTTAAACACAAGTTGTCAGAGGTTCTTGTCTCGAGCTGCTCCTGTGGCAACATTTAAACTTCCACTGTGCACTTTGTCTCTTTATGCACTTTATGCCTCTCGTAGCAATATTTGGACTCCTCTGTGCACAATATGCCTCTGCACTTTATGCTTCTTTTATCATCATTTTATGATTATGATTTTAGGATGTAAATCGTAATATACGATTTTATTTCGTATGCTTTTTACTATTACTTCTGATGCAGTGTTGGTGTAGTCTGTGCTCTGTTTTAATTAGTTTTTGTATCTTGTATGTAAATGTGTGTATGATCTGATCTGTAACTTGCTGCCTTCTTGGCCAGGTCGCAATTGTAAAAGAGATTTCGTATCTCAATTTGTTTCTACCTGGTTAAATAAAGGTTATAATAATAATAATAATCGTGATACAATCGTATCGTGACCCATGTATCGTGAGGTCCTTGCCAATACCCAGCCCTAATATAATAATTGTAATAATTGTTATACCATGGCATAATGATCATAAACAGATGTGACCATGGTGGTAACGATTGCTAGCATTTATCTCACACGAGCGGTGTTGTGTTGTGCCATAAAGCAATCCAGCATTTACCGCCAAATCTGCACTGGCTACCAGACAACGTGATGCAGTGCAGAGGCACTGGTCTCATTAGTTTACTGTAATTATACTAATGTCTCAAATTTAATATATATATTGTATATATTATGTATATTTATTCATGTAAAATGCTCCATGTAGCACCTTTAAATTTGATTAAAAAATTTACAAATATTCATTGTTTTCCCCCTAAATAGTATACTTGGAATTGGATTCAGACCATCATGACAGTCTCCATTCAAAGCCATACTAAAAGCATTCTTTCAGCTGGTTGATATGAGGTGGTGATCACAGAGGAACCTCCATCACATCCATGGCTGCTGGGGCCCGCGCTCTCTTTGCCTTGGCCCGCCATGGATTTGTGGGGGGGGGGGGATGCAGCAGACATGACTGTCTTTCAGGAGCTGTAGTGGACTAATTTTTAAAGCTAGAGTGATGATACATACACAAGGGATCCATTGGTACCAACCCTGTCAACTTGCTGGTCGGGAAGGGGGCAAAATAATGTTCCAAAGTTGGCCATTTTCAAAGGGATCCATTGATCTCTCACCTCCAGATATGTGAATGAGAATGGCTTGTATGGGTACTATGGTTAGGCCCTATAACCCTACTATAGAAGCTAGGTAGCATAGGGTTAGCGGCTACGCACCTTGAGTTGCAGCACTTTCTGTCAGAAAGGTGTCTTTACCTTTAAATATGTTTACGCTCCCAAAAAGAAGCCTGTGGATTTTTTTTAGAACCAACTCTGCAAATTAACAAAATGACTGTTGAGCAGATAAAAGATTAGCCTAGTGCTTTTTATTTCGATTATTCTAGATCCAGAATGTAAATAGTCTATATATAATACATTTTAATGTAATGTAATTTCACATCAACATTTATTGTTGGCCCATGGCCCTCCATTCATCCAGATACATTTTTGACCCTTCATAGGAAAGAATTTGGGCACCTCTGGTCATATCAGAGATAGGCGCCATCGACCCCCATCAGATCTTTAATAAAAGGCCAATATCAGCCACGTATATCCGTCCAGGTAGACCACCCTGCTCCACTCAGACAGTCTCACTGTCTGACCACCCTGCTCCACTCAGACAGTCTCACTGTCTGACCACCCTGCTCCACTCAGACAGTCTCACTGACTCCTGGTCTGAGTCAGCTGTAGACTGACCACCCTGCTCCACTCAGACAGTCTCACTGACTCCTGGTCTGAGTCAGCTGTAGACTGACCACCCTGCTCCACTCAGACAGTCTCACTGACTCCTGGTCTGAGTCAGCTGTAGACTGACCACCCTGCTCCACTCAGACAGTCTCACTGACTCCTGGTCTGAGTCAGCTGTAGACTGACCACCCTGCTCCACTCAGACAGTCTTGCTGACTCCTGGTCTGAGTCAGCTGTAGACTGACCACCCTGCTCCACTCAGACAGTCTTGCTGACTCCTGGTCTGAGTCAGCTGTAGACTGACCACCCTGCTCCACTCAGACAGTCTCACTGACTCCTGGTCTGAGTCAGCTGTAGACTGACCACCCTGCTCCACTCAGACAGTCTCACTGACTCCTGGTCTGAGTCAGCTGTAGACTGACCACCCTGCTCCACTCAGACAGTCTCGCTGACTCCTGGTCTGAGTCAGCTGTAGACTGGATGTGTGTGTGTGGGGGGGGGGGGGGGGGGGGCAAGAAGTTGGTAAGGAGGGAGGAAAGAGGAAAAAGGGCAGACAGACATGCCACCAAGCGCCCCCATCTCGCTCCACCCCCCCTTTGTGTACCGTGTGGAATAACATACCTTTTATTCCCCCGGTCCCTCCTCCTTCCCCGGCTCTCTGTAAAGCGATCAGGGCCCCTGATAGTGATGGCGATTACAAACCCACAGGAGCAGCCTCCCCCCCAAAACAACGTGTTTTTCACCTCCTGTTTTTTCAGGGCCTGGCGCCACCCGGAGTACCGTCAACAATAAACATAGGCCAACGCAGGGCTGCCTGCCTGCCTGCGCCTTTTAGACCCG
Source organism: Poromitra crassiceps (assembly GCF_964638095.1). Lineage (NCBI taxonomy): Eukaryota > Metazoa > Chordata > Actinopteri > Beryciformes > Melamphaidae > Poromitra > Poromitra crassiceps. The sequence goes on along the minus strand of NC_139624.1, from coordinate 24,231,009 downwards.
ATTCAGTACACACACACACACACACACAGTCACACACACACACACACGCGCGCGCGCACACACACACACACACACACACACACACGCACGCACGCACGCACGCACACACACACACACACACGCACGCACGCACGCACGCACACACACACACACACACACACACACCATGGCAGGTACAGTGTGTCATTGTGAGTAATTGGCGGGGCATTCAGAGGCACAGCGTGCAGGGTTGAGTGACAGCTATAAGGCCACACACTTCCTGTGAACTTCTCATCACACTGGCTGGATGTCTGTCTCCACCGGCTCTTATCTGCCTCACCTGCCCCGTGTCCACACAGCCTCAGGTCTGCTATAGAGACTTTATTCCCGGCGTGTGTGTTAGGTGTGCTGCTGTGCGGCCTTTTGTTAAAGCCAGTGTACAAAAAAATCATGATAATAATAATAATAATAATAAAAAAGCAGGGGGCGCGGCCTCCCTCCCTATCTATCTATACATCTGCTGTGGCCCGGCTCGCAGCCCCGGCTTGCGTCGAAAGCGGTTCCGCTAAACGGTGGACTCATAGCAAATTGACTATTACTTCAAAGTGGCCTGTGATTATGTGCCTGAGTCATTAGAGGGGGGAGGGGGGGCTGTTAAGAGGGAGCCACTTCAGCATTGCCAGTGAACCAGCGAAGGAATGCCGGCGCGGTGCCGAGCAGTGAGCGAAAACGCCGACGGAGACGCTACAAATCCCACAGAAGTGAACGGCCCGCGAGCTCAAACACACACACACACACACACACTCGCTCACACACGTAAACACACACACGTAAACACTCTTTCTCTCTCTCTCTCTCTCTCTCTCTCTCTCTCTCTCTCTCACACACACACACACACACACACACACACACACACACATAAACACTCGTTCGTGCGCAGGCAGGGGCGGGTGAGTGCAGAGGTCAAGAAGCAATAGAGAGCCAAAGTGAACCGTTACTTCCTGGTTTTCTCCCTGTACCAGCGTGTGAAAAATATGAATGGTGGTGAACGGAGAAATAACGTTACTAATTTATCCCGTTTGACCTGTGCCATGGGGTGCACATGTTACATTTTGTCAATTTAAAAGATAAGTCAAGAAAGTCAAGAAAGCAAGTCAAGAAAGTCGCAGTTCGTAGTAGAACTGTGGCACTATAGGTTATAAATCAGAAAGACTACGCACAACCAGTCGCGTAAGTGACGTCTCTCCCGCCAGTCCATTGTTGCTGAGGGTGTGACGTATAATGTGCGACACGAGAGATGTAGTTGATTCACAAAACTAAATCTCTTATGTTTCAGTTTCAGGACAAACTGAGACTTTCTTGACATGCATAGATATCTTTTAAATTGATAAACATTTAACATGTGTACCCCGTGGCACAAACGGGATCAAAAAGTAACGTTATCTCTCCGTTCACAACCATTCATATTTTTTCACACGCTGGTACTGTACAGAGAGAAAAGCAGGAAGTGACGGTTCACTATGGCTCTCTATAGAGAGAAAGAGTGAAATGTGATAAAAGGTGAAGGAATGAAAGGCCATACAGAGAGAAAGGCCGTGATGCGTGGACTCACACGTACACAGCCAAAGCAGGGAGCACTGGGGCCGGCCAAATCATTAGCTAAGCACACCGGGTGGAAAAGACCTCCAAACACTTCCATTACATTACAATTGTTGCCAGATTCTCCAACTTTTTTGGGACTAGACTGCGCTCGCCCCCCCCATCTCCACATCAAAAGGACAATGGAGACAAGCAGGAGGAGGGATGAAAGACAGCGAGCGCGGGAGAGGGAGAGAGAAACTCTGGCAGTGGAGAGACCCGTGGAGCCGGCCCAGCGTACACCCCTTTTTTAATGGGAATAATACGCTTCTATCTCAGGCAATTAAGGCCATGTCCACACGGAGACGGAAGCTATCTTTTTTTTTTTTCGTTTCAGAAAAGTTTTCCATAAACATGGAAACGTTTCAAGAAATGTGTGTATCCACATGAAACCACTGAAACCGCTGTAGAATAACAGAGAAAGACAATCTCGTCAATAATGGCATACAACCTCTAGGGGCGCACAGTCTATAATGTGTATCTCACTGTAGCAGCAGCTTAAACCCTTGGCTTTGCGGGGAGGTTTGCCATGTCGATGAATAAAATGATTAAACCTACAGTATACAGGCAAATGCAGAGCTGTTCAGCAGGGCTGATGGTCTCCCTGTAGCCTACAATATAGAACGTTAACTATCGGTGACATTCCTGATATCATCCACTTCCATGATCTTTAGACATGTTGCAAACACATCCCAGCGTATTGGCCGCTCCTGCACATCACAGCACAGGCTAAATGATGCAACATAAATATACATTATATAAACTCATGGCATAAATGTGTTTTTATTGGAAAAAGTCGCGTCAAGTAAGCTAAAGTCTTGTTGGAGTGGACACGAGCGGATATCACAGACATCACAGTGCAACCGCGTGTTCCTCAAACCTCTCACTTCCCTATTCACGTTGTATTTACGAGGGCTATATATAGGGCAAGAGAGTATGTTGGTTACACTCAGGGTTTAGATTTCATTTCATTTCATTTTGTCCAATATTAAAATATTCCAGAATTGCATGTTGTTTAAAAATAAATATAATTTCTATCTAACACGTTAAGCCTGATTTTGTTTGTGTTATTGTAAAAATGTAGCCGCCGCTAAGCCTTCTGGGAAATATCCGATGAAGGGAGGGGAGGGGTGGATGGGTAGAGTCAGCTGTGTGGAGCCCTGAGGATGTTGTAGGCTACACGCTGTTCTCCGTGTCCACTTGTTGCTGACGGTGGTAATAGAGGAGCATTATATTTTGCTGCAAGATCCCCACTGCTGTAGCACGAACGCTACTGCCATGATTGTTATTGTTGCTGGTGGAGAGAGGTGGGGCTAAGGCGTCATCGTTTCAGGAAAGATGCGTATGGGTTGTAAACACGGAAATGCAAGGGTGGCGTCTTCAGATTTAATCACTCTGGGACCCGTTTTGAAAAATTAGCGTATACGGCCAGAACGTATAGTCCCAGAACGCGGTTCCATCTGGACGAAACGGCTATATGACAAAAAACTTTAGCGGATACACCTAAAGTCGTCTCCGTGTGGACATGGCCTTAGTCTCCGTTGGATACTTATCTGCGAGCAGAGGTCCACTGTGCCATCTAAAGAAAATGTTTGCGTTTGAAAAACTCTGTGAAATAAACAAAGATAAGGGGGGAGAACACGTGTGTATGGCCATTGCCGCCTATCACATCCGACCTGCATGGGCTTTGGTCTGGGAGGGATAAGTGACTCGGTTCAGCCCGGTACCACTGCCATATGCGACTGGTTTACACAGATGCATCAGATGGAAACACTACTGTAGGTGAACACAATGGGAATACCACCAAACAGAACAGCTAAAGCAGGGGTGGCCGCCATGAATTTAGCAAAAAACGAAAACGGAGGGAAAAAACAGAAAAACAAAAAAATTAAGAAAAAGAAACGTAAAAACAAAAACAAAAAAACTGATTCCCCCATTTCGTTTTTTCAATTTAAAACCATTGAAAATGGGTTATACTTGAGTACCCTGATTAACCTGTTGGCACAGGAAAAGAAAATTTGAAAACATACAGAAATACCCATTGTAATAGGTGAGCACATCAATAAACTATGTGTCACATATTTATTTAGGTAGAAATTAAATTCTTGATGGCACAAGGGTTTACTTTTCTGGTCCAATTCTTTTTCCTTGAAAACTGCCGCGCTTAATATTGTTTGGCCCCCGGCCGCGACTCCTTGTATTTTTCTGTATGCGGCCCACAACCAAAAAAGTTTGGCCACCCCTGAGCTAAAGACTTCACTGCCATTGAATGTACTGTTGGAATGTGTTTTTGAAGGCTGATACCAATAGTTTTAGACCGGCTATTTGGTGTGAATTCAGGTAAATTGGGACAGCATAAGAAAAACAGCATTGCACTTCTGCCCTGAAAAGTGTAAGTCAAAGCAATTGGTGCTGAGACCTTGCTGTGGAAGCACATGACCAAAGTCACATGACATAATTCCATAATTCTCAATGAGACTTTTTGTTGGGTTCTATTTTTTAAGCGATGACAAGAACGCGATCACAGGATAGAATTACAAAAACGCTGAAATTCACCCTAGCTTGAAATTTGACTATTTGCATTTACAAGTATTCAGTGTAAGTACTCCAGAGTTAACTCGTGTCTGGGTGCCGGGAAAGCTTCTGATTTCGTCCATCATGGGACACTAAAACTCCCCATCGCACTTATCTAGTGGGAGGGGCAGAGATGAGGACTTGGACTTGAGATTTGGGACTTGTGAACAATCTTTATTTTTGTATGTATTAGCATTAAGGAAAGATCTACTAATAATAATGTCAACTAATCAATGTTGCTGTGAGAGTGAGGATAATACAGTACATGCTTTGAAATCCTTGGTTTTAGCTATGCAGTGTTCTAAGCAGACCAGATGGCATGCAGCAGATGATAGAACACTCATCCATAAGAAACTTGAGACGACTTGGACTTGTGACCAAAGACTTGAGACTTGACTTGGATAATAGCTCAAAGACTTGAGATGGACTATAGCTCACAGACTTGACTTGGACTAGAGCTCAAAGACTTGAGACTTGACTTGGACTATAGCTCAAAGACTTGAGATGGACTATAGCTCAAAGACTTGAGACTTGACTTGGACTCTAGCTCAAAGACTTGAGACTTGACTTGGACTCTAGCTCAAAGACTTGAGACTTGACTTGGACTCTAGCTCAAAGACTTGAGACTTGACTTGGACTCTAGCTCAAAGGCTTGAGACTTGACTTGGACTCTAGCTCAAAGACTTGAGACTTGACTTGGACTCTAGCTCAAAGACTTGAGACTTGACTTGGACTATAGCTCAAAGACCTGAGATGGACTATAGCTCAAAGACTTGAGACTTGACTTGGACTATAGCTCAAACACTTGAGATGGACTATAGCTCAAAGACTTGAGACTTGACTTGTACTCTAGCTCAAAGACTTGAGACTTGACTTGGACTCTAGCTCAAAGACTTGAGACTTGACTTGGACTATAGCTCAAAGACTTGAGATGGACTATAGCTCAAAGACTTGAGACTTGACTTGGACTATAGCTCAAACACTTGAGATGGACTATAGCTCAAAGACTTGAGACTTGACTTGGACTCTAGCTCAAAGACTTGAGACTTGACTTGGACTTGCAAAAAATGCCTTGTGAGCATCTCTGGGGGGAACTCATACACTAGAATCTGTCTGTCTTTCCGTCCGTCCATCCGTTTGTCTATCTATCTTATTATATTTATAAATTTGGCAATGTGGACTCTTTTTGTCTCTCTGTTTGTTTGTTTCAAGAATTTTGTCCAGCCACAGCTATGCCGTTTTACATGCGATCATGCTGAAACTTTCAGGGGGTGTAAAGTGATGTCATCCGTGATGATGTCATCAATGATGTCAAAGAGCAGGCGAGGCTGCGACGTGCAGTGGTCATCAGTGATGTCATAAGAGCAAGGGAGCTTCAGCCCGCACAGCTCGGCGAGCTGCAGGGCGGGCGAGCCTAGGAATCGAGCGCGCATAGCGTGCGAGATGCCTAGCTAATTTACAAAAGCATAACTGAAAAATTAAATTAATAATTCAAATGTGCAAACACAGGTTTCATTCAGGTATGTAGCAGAGATACTCACAAGTCATTTTTTGCAACTCCAAGTCAAGTCTCAAGTCTTTGGTCACAACAAGCCCAAGCATGTACTGTATTATCCTTTATCTATTAGCATACAGTATCAGCATTGATTAGTTGACATGATTATTAGTAGACATTTTCTTAATATTAATGTGGCAACAAATAATAAATAAATAAAGATTGTTCCCAAGTCCCAAACCTCGAGTCTGAGTCGAGTCTCAAGTCTTTTGAAGACAAGGCTCAAGTCAAGTCTCAAGTCCCTGTGTGTGCGACTTAAGTGCGACTCGAGTCCAAGTCTCAAGTCCCCATCTCTGGTATGTAGTCAGTCAGGAACCTCCATCATATCAGTACACAGCATGACTGGATGGTATCTGATATCTTACAAACTCTATAATGCAGCCATGCAACTCCAAATCCCAGAACACCTTTGCTATGTGAAGGCGCTGTTGGCTACAAGAGTTATGGAACGTGACTTGTAACAGCTAGATAATGGTTTGCTTTATCTGCTCAGCCAACAAAAACAAACCGAGTGATTTTCCTTCTTTTTGGTGTGTAAAATAGATCTATCTGCAGGTCAGATCCAGAGCTCTCCCTTCACCCAGGTCACCTGTCTGCTGTCAACCAAACATCCTGAAATACAACATTTCTCTCATTCACACGATACAGTAGGAGCACATCACATGCTTGCCCATACGCACGCACGCACAGTTAAAGTTACAAGAATGCACGCACGCACACGCACGCACGCACAACACACACACACACACACACACACACAGGAATGCTGGCATGTGCACATTCAGATGCTGCTGATAAGAATAAAAATATATATATAATTTGTTTATATATCTTAAAAATGGAAACATGTAACTTTTGAAATGAAAAAATATATATATATAACAAAACATTTAATAGTTTATTTATATATTTTTAAGAATAACAAAGTATTATTATTATTGTTGTTATTATTATTATTATAGCAGCTTTTAAGGTCATGATGGTTTGCTCAAATCAGCCAGTCAGTGTCGTCCACCTCTGATATGATGGAAGTGATGCCGTTTGATTGATTATTGATCATTACTACACTAGCTGTCTGTGGGAAGCCCCTTAAGATGAAATTATACAACTCTGGGCAAAACACTGAATTTTTGTATCTTTTCTAAATGCTTTGGCATGAATCAAAAATATAATAATAATAATAATAATGATGATGATGATGATAATATAATAATAATAATAATAATAATAATAATAATAATAATAATAATAATAACAACAACAACAATAATAATAATAATAAAATAACCATACTGAATATCAGGACAACATGCAGCTATCGGCGGCTTCAATCCAAAGATTGATCAAACCTTGTGACCATGTTGATGAATGATTACAGTCTAATAAAGCATGCGTGTGTAAAACACTGCTCAGTCTAATAAGTCAAGTCAAGTTAAGTCAAGTCAAGTCAAGTCAAGTCAAGTCAAATCAAGTCAAGTCAAGTCAAGTCAAGTTTATTTGTATAGCACATTTCATACACAGAGGCAATTCAAAGTGCTTCACATAAAATGGTTGACAGGAAAATAAAAGAATAAAAGAAGAGAATAAAATGGACATTTAAAAGCATCACAACAAAACTTTAAAAAAAGAGTATAAAAAGTGCATTAAGCAACAGGCGCAGCAGTTGCAAAAAAATAAGCATGCGTGTGTAAAACACTGCTCAGTCTAATAAGCATGCGTGTGTAAAACACTGCTCAGTCTAATAAGCATGCGTGTGTAAAACACTGCTCAGTCTAATAAGCATGCGTGTGTAAAACACTGCTCAGTCTAATAAGCATGCGTGTGTAAAACACTGCTCAGTCTAATAAGCATGCGTGTGTAAAACACTGCTCAGTCTAATAAGCATGCATGTGTAAAACACTGCTCAGTCTAATAAGCATGCGTGTGTAAAACACTGCTCAGTCTAATAAGCATGCATGTGTAAAACACTGCTCAGTCTAATAAGCATGCGTGTGTAAAACACTGCTCAGTCTAATAAGCATGCGTGTGTAAAACACTGCTCAGTCTAATAAGCATGCGTGTGTAAAACACTGCTCAGTCTAATAAGCATGCGTGTGTAAAACACTGCTCAGTCTAATAAGCATGCGTGTGTAAAACACTGCTCAGTCTAATAAGCATGCGTGTGTAAAACACTGCTCAGTCTAATAAGCATGCGTGTGTAAAACACTGCTCAGTCTAATAAGCATGCGTGTGTAAAACACTGCTCAGTCTAATAAGCATGCATGTGTAAAACACTGCTCAGTCTAATAAGCATGCGTGTGTAAAACACTGCTCAGTCTAATAAGCATGCGTGTGTAAAACACTGCTCAGTCTAATAAGCATGCGTGTGTAAAACACTGCTCAGTCTAATAAGCATGCGTGTGTAAAACACTGCTCAGTCTAATAAGCATGCGTGTGTAAAACACTGCTCAGTCTAATAAGCATGCGTGTGTAAAACACTGCTCAGTCTAATAAGCATGCGTGTGTAAAACACTGCTCAGTCTAATAAGCATGCATGTGTAAAACACTGCTCAGTCTAATAAGCATGCGTGTGTAAAACACTGCTCAGTCTAATAAGCATGCGTGTGTAAAACACTGCTCAGTCTAATAAGCATGCGTGTGTAAAACACTGCTCAGTCTAATAAGCATGCATGTGTAAAACACTGCTCAGTCTAATAAGCATGCGTGTGTAAAACACTGCTCAGTCTAATAAGCATGCGTGTGTAAAACACTGCTCAGTCTAATAAGCATGCGTGTGTAAAACACTGCTCAGTGAAACAGCAGTCAGACAACAAGATGGAAAAACTCAGCAAGTTGCCCTGGTAAGGGTGCACCGTGCACACACACGCACACACACACGCACACACAAACACACGCACGCACGCACGCGCACGCACACACACACACGTGCGCACGCACGCACGCACACACACACACACACACACACACACACTCAGTGTGGTTCTGTTGGTATAAAAAACGAACTAACAACACAAAAACATATGATAGGAGAGAAGGAGAAGGGATATTGTCTGTGTATTATACTTTCACATTCACCCCAACTTGTGCAGTTTACTGTATGTTCAATTTGATAGATACATTATAACAGAAGCGCATAAAAAAGGAAAAAAAAAGGAAAAAAAGCCATGCTTAGTTGCAGTCTCACTGTTATATATTTTCCACGCAGTTCACAACCTTGAGTGTTTGGGTCCACCGCTCCAAGGTGCGTGGGGCTTAAGCCAGTTTATTTTAATAATTTTATGAGCTATTAATAGCACGTACAAAGTACAAGATAATCATCAGTCGTCAGTCTCTGTCCCTTTCACACTCTACACCTGTCTGTATTGTAATCAGGAGTCGTTTTGGTTTTCACACTATATGATTGGGCTGCGACAGGGGATCACACATTACAAGATATTCCACCAGGAGGAGTCCCCGACAAGTCTGCGTGGTCTCCAAACCACGTTTTGTCACAAAAACACACACACACGAGAAATGCGCTGAACACAAGAGCTCTCAGCATATCTAATTTGGTTTTCCCTAACCTCCTGAAGGTATATTGTCTAATTATCTCTCCAAATTCAAAATCTCTCCTATTTCCCTATTTCCATCTTTACCTTTTCCCAAATACTTGTAACTTGGGGCAATCAATCCCCAAAAATGTGTGAAAAGTCTCCTATTAGATCACATCGTCTCCAGCAGAGGGCTAGATTTCTATTTCAATCATGAGAGACCGGTTGGTAAGGTTTAACAAGATACTTTAAGCTTGTGGCATACTCTTCGCGCCCAGCCAAGCGCATAGGGCGCACAGCGATTATGACATCATCGCACGGGGCGTGTCGGGGGGCGAGGCCTGAGCGCAGCGCGGCGCGTCCATGGAGATTTTTCTATCAGCGCGTCGGGTTTTGCTGCCTGTGCCTGTGAGATCTCCGTGGTAGGCTATCAGTGGATATCTGCTGTGATTGAGACCTCAGCGTCGTAAAGTTGCCTTTGAAGCATGGCGTTCGATTATAACGAACTACCGTAAATTCCGGACTATAAGGCGCACCGGTCTATAAGACGCACCTTCAAAGGTGACTATTTTTTTCTTCTATAAGCCGCATCGGTCTATAAGCCGCGGGTGTTTTGATGTTTAATTACCATATGTAAGGCTTCGTGCACAGAGGGGATTGTCGGGAAAGAGATGGCTGTTTGGGGAAGCTCCCATTTATTAACATTTCAACAAAACAAAAGTCAGGTCACTAATCCCCAGACAAAATCACACATTGTGAGATGCTTAAAAATCACCATCGGCGGGAGCTGCTGTGCAGCCAAGAACACAAGTGAAATTCGTTCTCTCGTGACCTGTGGTTCTCAACGTGATGGACGATTCACCTTTCTTGTTAACAGTCCTAGTGAGAGGCAGGTCGAACGTCAAAGGCACTTCATCCATATTTATGATCTGCTCCGGTCCGATGGAATATTCCTTGATCTTTCTTTGTGTGAATTCGCCGAAGTTTGTAATTTTCTCCTGGTAGTCGGGAGGGAGTTGCTGACACACAGTCGTCCGCGCCCTGACGGACAGTCCCTTTCGTCTCGGGTTTGTGCATGATCCTTTGCTGCTGCTGCTGTTGTTGTTCCTGTCTCGCTACTGTCTCAGACATGGCTTTCAGGCTCAATCGCCGCCATCGTCGTAACACAGCCAGTTCTCCATCTTTTGAAGCATGATGTTAGATTACAACGAGCTAGTTGTGTGGCTTAGCCTTCCAAAATGTTGCTGTTAGTTTTTTAGAATGTAATACATAGAATTGGGAATGTTACATTCAATTTCATTCAGACTGTCTTTCAAGCTCAATCGCTGCCTTTTTCCCCCCGGAGCGAGGGAGGAGGGAGGGTGTTTTACCGTAGTGGCTGAGAGAGAGTAGTGGCACAGTGCTCCAATCAGGTCGCGAGGCACATTTTTTGCAACATCATCCAATCAGGGTCTCGCTCTCATAATGTCTGTCTTGCTCTCGTTCTGCCTCATACCAACATCCATAGATTTTGGAGGTTCCCGAGTGGCCGTTTGCTGGAAAAATCCATAGATAAGACGCACCGTT